>NW_027109229.1:150107-184799 GCF_000696795.3 Halyomorpha halys | reverse complement strand
CACACACATACATGTGTGTATATATATATATATATACACACACATACATGTGTGTATGTGTGTGTTTAAAACATATATACATACTTGAGAAAAGCATCCCTATCTTTAGATAGTGGAGTCAAAGAAGGTCGAGCTCGTGGGAGTGTGTACAGATCAAAGGGAGATTTGGGATGGTGATTGGTCTCATTATGTGCTCTAATTCACTGAGTTGTCTTCAAGGCATCTGATCTATGCTCTCATAAATATTCATTAATATGTGTTTTTATATGTTAGATCTTTAGAATACATTTTTTTTTTTAATAACTGTATTTTTTTTAGAAAATATATTTTTATAACAAGTTTTAATAAACTAAATAACCATATTTTAGCTACAATGAATTTTTTAGTAGATAAAAAAAAAAACGCTTTTTCAAAATTACTCTTTGCAAATAAAACATTATTGTAATAAAGAACGCAGATAAACTATAAAACGAATATGAAAAAGCTCATTAGTGTACACTCTTAGCCAAATCAATTTAACTTTATTAACAGTATGTTCCGGGAAGCATCTGGTTTTAATTTAAACTATTTTTATAACCATAAATATTTTTAGAAATATTAGGCTTTAAAGAAAAAATAAACAGTGTAAATTGAAAGAAGTAATAATAAAATATTAAAAAACCGTTCAAGGAAGGCTATCGGATAATAAGGGAACCCCAAGATTGGATGCCGATACCACTAATTACTATGACCACAATCCTTCCTCCTAAGACCCGGTTTACCATGTTACTTCTTAAGGATGCGTTCGTTACTGAACCCTGCCTTACGATCCTATCATATTAGTCGTAATGCAATCAGCTCAAGTACCGGGTTCTGTTCACGCAATTTGGTCTCCTGAATTCTCCGGTTAGCTTATCTTTTTCCGGTCCCGAATATATTACATAATACTTTGGTCTAGAAAACCTTAAGGCGTTCTTTATCCCTTAGTGCAAGAGACCACCTCTATTCAGCTCACAGAATGAGTTTACAACTAATTACTAATCTAAATTTAAACATCAGCTTCTTGGGAATTTTATATTAAAAATGAATTTTTTTACAGACGATATAAAATAAATTTCAAAACTCAACTTTCAGCACTTCAGAACCATTAACATTCGAACATTTATTAATTCAGTGTTACCTGTCAATTAAAATACTTCCAGTGATTGGTTTTTTACATTACGTTTGGACAAGAAGATCCACCTGAGAGGCGGATATGATTCTAATTCGTGTCACTCGTGGCGCTCTCATCGAACTAAGAAGGCTGCGTACTAGTTGAGTCTCAGTTGGCATCTATCTTGCCTCGACGGCTGTTGTAAATACGTTCCAGATTTATTTTTTCTTGAAGCCTACTGTATAAATGACTAAAACTAAATTAATCTATAACCGTTTCATGTTTAATTATACATTTGGTTATAAATGATTAATAATGGACCCAACTCATAAAACGACTTCTTTTTAGCAACAATAAAGTGTTGCCTCCTCTTAGGCGAATATTCCAACTCCCAATAAGCCCGGCTGGCGGATGTTCCCCAAAACACAATTAATAGGATGATCCGTTCTACATATTAATATCACCAAATATACTTGTAATTTTTATTAGAGTTACAAAGCCATTACTATCCTTCAAGAATTGAAATTCAACTAACCAAAAAGAAAAACTTACATTTTTAAAGCGTGAATTTATTTTTCTATTCAGTATTCAGAAATATTTATCTAGTAAGTTTTTATTTCTTTTTTCTTTTTACTTGAGGTCGAGATTTACTTCAAGGGGCTGCCTCTAAATTAAAGTCAACCCCTCCTTCCTCCCCTCCTCCCATGCCGGATTCGAACCAACACCACTTCCAAAATAGGATTGGGGATTTCTTTGTAAATAAGGAATCATTCGTAACATTCAATCTCTTAATTTAAATTCTAATAAACTTTATTGAAAAAACCAATAGTAATTTCGGATTCTGTATTAAATTTATTAAGCTGTACTTATATGGATGATTTATTTCTACAAAACTCAATGCTATATTCAAAACCCAATCATTGTAGTATTATTTTTTTTTTTTTTATGAGAAATATTTCTTGTTTAATAAAACGCTAAAAAATTAGATTCCTCAAGAGAAAAAACTTTGTTAGTTGTTCTGCTAACTTCACCAGTATATGGAGGTTCATCGCCCTTCTAAAGGGTTAAGATTTGAAAAAGATTAGAAGTAAGGACTGTTGGGTGGCTTCGGATTGCCAGGACTTCTTCACCTTTTCTTCGGCCAATTAACTGTCTTCTGGCTCAGCTCCAAGGATAACTGTATCTTACGAGCAACTTCTATTTTTTTGAATTAGAACTTCAAATTGAATCAATGAGCTAAACGAATGCAAAGAGAGGTTTATAGAATCAAAGAATGGATATCGAATTAAACTGTGATATGTGTGTACATACTCCTATGTAACGTAGTCGAATAAAGATTAAAATGGAGATTTTATTGTTAGTTATGAATTAATGCAAAAGGCCTTTTTCAAAGACCTAATTTGTCGTCAACCTCGATACTGTTTGAGAACCAAAAATTTGGTTTGATATTTTTGGCTGATATCTGTGTTTAATGTTGTCCCAAAACCTAAGATGAACTACATTTTATAAAGATTTTTCGCAAAGTCAAACATTTTTCATAGCTTCAAATCTCAACATATCAACTTTAATAATAATAATTTATTTATTGTTATTTACAACTGTATGCAATTATATACAACTAGTAAATTTTATCAACTTTAAATTTTTACATTATCAAAAGGACTTCATAGTTTACTAGATGCAACTAACTGCTGGGCCAATTTCAATATAAGGCAAAAAAATACATGAATAAAATTATTTTACTGGACTGTTTAACTTATTTATCATATTTTTATAGTTTTATTTATTTTCATTTTTATTTTACTTATTTTTTTTCTCTTTACTCATCACATTACAATAATTTAAAAAATAATAGTAAATTTCATGATAAACATTCAATTCTGGGTAGTTTTATTAATTTATGTATTAAGTGTATTTAAAAAAGAAATCTTGAATATAAATATCAAAGTAAAAGCTCTTCTTAATCATATTAATATATATTTTTTATTGAAATATTCACTGTAATAAAAAAAAATAGGATGTGTAGATGAAACATCAGAAACTATTTTATAGTACATTAAACTAGGTTGAATTTGAGTGCTAATAATCTGTTCATCTGATGTTTTCATAGATAAAGCCATCAGTAAAATAAGCCATTAAATAAAATAAAAGAATGATGAAGTTAAATATTTTATTAAATTTGTGAAAGGCGTTTCACTTATTTTTACTAAGTTGGTTTCCAAGGAGACCTTGGGTCAGTAATCGCTTTCTTTTTGTAATATTCCTTAACAACATTCCTAATGAAGTAAATATAATTTATTATTCTCACCTATATGGATTGTAAACACCACCGACAATGAATATTTATTGTTTTTTCTTAATTGTTAATTTATTCATATATTATTATGAATAACCGGATACCTAGTTATGGACATAAATTATTTCACTTGGTTAATTAATGGTGATAAAAAAATACTATAGTTATGTACAATAAATCTACTACTTAATTCAATGTTTCGCATAAATACCGAACAGAAAACCTGTTACAAAAGTACAACACATTAACAGTAATATTTGTATATACACCATTTATTTTTCACAATTCTATTGGTTTGCTAAGCATTAATATGATCCTGTTATAAGAGCCCAAGAGGAGAAAAATGGTCAGTTATTTCACCCCAATTTTTTATTAATTTAATTAAAACAATGTATAATTTCTTGTTGAAATTAATAAGTCTGTCAAGTATAGTTAGGGAAAACACAAAATGGCGAATGTTTTATAATGCAACAAAAAATTGTTTTTTTTATTCTCTCTATAGCTCCATATCTTTGAAATTACCTGTAACACTATAAAACATCATTTAAACTAGAGTAAATTTACTAAAATGAGAGCCCTAGTAGAGCTGTTTACGTTCTATAGTTCTCCATATCTACTTTCAAAAAATATTCATCAAAAAATATTAAAAAAAAAAAAGTACTGAAAAATAAGTTGTTATTAATAAATAAATTCAGATTTTTCTTCTGATATTTTATGAAGATATCTCGGGAAATATTGAACATAAACAGCTCTACTAGGGCTCATATTTTGGAAAATTGACTCTACTTTAAATAATGTTCTCTTAGGTTTTCTAGTGTTGTTGCTACTTTTTAAGATAAAGAGCTCCGAATGAGAAATATTTTTTATCGTTTTGAAACAGCCGCCATTTTGTTATCCCTTAACTATACTTGGCCGACTCATCAATTTTAACTAGTAGTAGACTTAGTTTTCATTAAAGCAATAAAAAAGTAGGGAGTAATAACTGATTTTTTTCCACAGGGCTCCTGTACTATCCTTATAAGTACCTTATGATGTACCTTTCTTAAAACATGGGGAATCGGAATGTTGGAATAGAAATGGACGACAAAAAAAAAAATCAGCATTGCAAAACATAATTCTATACGTTTCGGCCTACATTACCTAACTGAAGGTATTACTCAAGTGACGCTCTGTTACGCTGGTCTGTTCTTAGGTTTTCCTTTCCATATTTGATTTTTTATTGAGGTAATCTCTTTTCATCTTTCCATTTTTTTTTCGATATTTTTCCTGAAAAGTCATTTTTCGTGATCAAAAATAAATTTCTCCAAACGAAAATAAGGTCTTTATTTAAAAAATAACCGTGAAGTTAGTAAAGTCAAATTGCTTTTACGGTAATGAAGCTGTCATAAAAACGATACTTACGGTTTTCTCCCTTTTAAATCATTATTAAAAGATTATATATTTTATTATCATATAATAGTTAGATGGAAAGGATCTATTGACTTTTTTTTCTATTTGTATTAGAGTTATTTGATTATGCCAATCGATTTCTGAGTTAAAAGAAATATTCCATTCCGCGACGTTGAGAGATCTATTTTGATGACTGACAGAATGACAGGAATTGCTCGTATTGTTGGTTAACATAAGTGGATAGATGTTTTCCTGCGAAGACACATTGGCTCCGAAATAATAGCAGATAAAATAAATTGAACTGGTGTAGTTCCGAATGGCACTTAGATGACATTTTCCCTGAAGAGAAAGCGTCACGTGTCAATCGAGTAAATACTGAAATTCAATTTCCTAGGTGTCATCTAAGAGACAGGCTGGCTGACAGACGAAGACTGAAGGATAAGTATGAGAAAAAGCTACGAGGTATTGGATATATTTGGGAGCTGGGAGCATCAATATGAGTAGGGCATTAGGGGAGGGGGCTAACCGAATGTACAAAGCCTGGCAAGCTTGTTTGTTACCTGGGGAGGCTTCTCTCAGAGAAGACAATGAACTCCTCAACCGAAGGCAAATCAAAAAAGGCAACACAATCCAATATTAGATCTCTCAGGAGTAGAAGGAGTCTTGTAGGTGGAGTACCTTCTGAGGGGCTGGTAGAACTGTGGTCAATATTTTGCTCTGTACCAAATTAGTGATCAATGTATATATTTATAAATAAAATTGGCATCCACAACAATCCATCACTGGTGTTAGTATGCGGCAGTAGTATTATTATAATAAAACTTTATTATCAAAATTTAATAATAACAATAAAGGTTTCGATAATAAGGTTCGATGCCGATACCACCAACCGTTCTCTACATTCATCTGTCCAGTAACCCCACTTCAAACCTAAATCCTCTAAATCAGCCTGAACGCAATTTACGTTTCGGACATTTACCCGTCGGTTTAGTATTTATTAACATTCCAGGGATCCGTTTGTTACTAAGCCTTACAGTACTACACCCCCATCTTACAGGCAGCCATGCTATAACCTGAACTGCATTTACCGGGAACAGTTCACTCAATTCAGCGTAGTATAACCTTCTGTACAATTTTCCAGTTAACTCATCTTTTTTCGGTCTGAATATTTTACGTTGTATTTTATTTTCAAAAGCCTCAAGGCGCTGATCTTAGTGTAAGCGGCCACGTTTCACATCCGTGAAGAACAGTGGATAATAATTTTGTAAGCAATTTCGAAATCGAGAAATAAGAAGTATTTTCTGCCTTTAACCTCGCTTTTATTTCTTCATTTTCTCTAGTTACCGTATCCTCCTATATCTATATCACCGAAATTGCTAATTTTTTTACCGCTAACAATACATTTTGTGTTATCTGTATTAATTTCGAGACCTACTTCCTCACCACAGTTTATCAACGTAGTTGTATTTTGTTTTATCGGGTCCTTGTCCTCACCCAATAATACCAAATCATTAACATACCCAAAAACTGGTAATTTACCAAATTTAAACCTTTTTTGTGACTTAGGATTGAACGCCCTTCTCAAATATTTTTTTCAGTTTACAAAATACCACAAAACTTCATGGATCCTAAGGTTACGGAGGTAATACGCTCAAACAAAGGGTCATTTTAAATTGGATTTAACAAATTAAAAAAAAAAACAAAAACATATTCACTGTTTTAACTGACTTAGCAAATGTTTTGCTAAATTTAAAGAAAATCGGATTATTTTAAATACTGCCCTATGGGCTTACTAAAGTCTGCTGAAATCAGATAGATCTAGAGAGTTGCAATCATATGCAGCTTGAGTTTAGTTGCTAAATTCAATCTGCATTAAATAACATCTATTATTGATTGAATAGATGTTATTTACTTCATTTGGAATGTTTTTGAGTAATAATAAAAGAAACTGATTCCCGGTGCAAGGTTAATAAACACGTTGCTACAAGTCTCCTTTCTAAATGAAACAATCTTATCACGAAATTTATTGAATGTTTTAGCTTTATCATCCTCTTATTCAGTTACTCCAATCATATTTATGGATTCATACAGAAATTGTTAACAAATAAAAGAATGAATTGAGCTATCATTAATTAAACATATTTCATTAATGATATAGCTACTTAAATAATTTTTCTCGGCTTTATTTAACCTAAACCACACTTTAAGCGCTTTAGCGCCTTTTGTTCAAATTAACTTGGTTTTTTTTACCATTAGAGGGCAATTGTTTGTTTTGTTAGGTTTATGAATGTCGTTATTTTTTATTATTAATTTTACTTTTCTCTTTTATAAGGAAACATTAATTATATCATTTTATTTTAATTTTTTTTTTCCTCTCCCCATAATAAAAAAAAAAAAAAATGTAACGGTTATATCAACCCTGTGAGGCCCACCAGGCCGATCTGCTATTAAATAAATAAATAACGCTTTAGAAATAATCCGAATTCGAAACCTAAGATTCGTAAATTTCCTTCCTAAATTCTAACGATATATTTCCCTAGTTGCTGTAAAATATCGTGGATTGCTATATGTAGGGGTTTAATAACTCTGTAAATTATTACAAGGATAATTATGTAAAATCATCCATAAATTACTACAGCTTAGTAATTTTAAGTATAATCCACTGTACCAACAACATCCCGGTGATAAACGAATCCCTGCGAGTAATCATTCTACTTAGAAACGATAAATTATACAGAATTTTAATTATGATATTTATTTTTATTTTATGATGTTCCTCAATGATAAGTATACAGCCCGAAAATCTAAATACATAGATAGAAGCTAGTAATGAACTAGGTGTCGAAATAAATACGGGTAAAACTAAATTTAAGGTTAACAGCTGAAACAGATGATGTAGATGAAGGATATTTAATTATTTAGCGTCTGAAATAAATAGAAAAACCGTTACAGTGAAGCAAGCACTTGGTCTTCCAGGTCAGGGCGCGGTCATTCTGACACCCCAAAAAAAATAAGTCATATTCATGAAAAACGAATGTGGAATGAAAGTTCGCCAAGTAAATTAAAACAATTATACCTAGGACCACGTCAAATTTTTCCGATTCTAGGAAGGAATTCGCAGTAGCCAGAGTGATAGTAGGACATACAAATATAACTCATTCGTATCTGATCAATAAGCAAACATCACCAAAATGTCAATATCATGATAGTACACTACTATGTGTGTCGGCCACATCTTTCAGGAATTTCATTTATTTACCACGGTTTTAAGTAGATTAGGAGTAGGACCAGGTAGGTGTGTCAGTAACCCTAAATGATGAGGAAAAAAACATGAATTTATAGGTTATTTTTTCTTTAAAAAAAATATTAAACAAGATTTAAACCCTGAATCTTGACACATTAAAATAATTAACTTTCTAAAATGAAAAAACTTCTGAATTTTTGAATTAAAATAAAAATATATAATCATGATAAAAATAATAGAAATATCAAAGTTGTAAGTCCAAACTTCTAAAAAAATAAAATGAGCATTGCTGACTATTGGGATTTTCGCCTTAGGCACTAACGAACAACTAGGAAAAACAAAATTGATGAGGAAGTAAAGGCTGGAAATGCTTTCTATTTTCGATTTTGAAATGGCTTAGCTCGCGTCTTCTACAGAGAAATTTAGAAGTCAGAATTTATAAAAATATTATCCTTCCTACTGTTCTTTAAACAGGAAACTTGGCCTTTTACACTAAGGGAAGGACCACTTAAGGTTTTTGTTTAAAAATAAAGTATCGCGTAAAATATTCGGAGTGAAAAGGACGAGTTAACAGAAGAATTGAAAAGGCTATTCAAAGTTGAATAGTGCGGCAGTCCTTAGCTCTGATTGGCACAAACCTATCAGTCTGAAATCTGCGGGCGGCGTCGGTTCGAATCCGGCCTGGGGTGTTGACTTTTTTTTATTAAGTGGCGGTCCCACAAAATGGAAAACATGACCCTCTGCCATGGATAGAATAGGTTGGTCACCTGTAGGTAACTTGGCAAACATCACCTTCGCTGTAGATTGCCTTATATTAATTTTTAAAAACTGAATTGTGGGAACTTTTTTTTATATATATTACCTCCTTTCTGGTAAATTCTGATGTATAGGATATTATCTGCTGATATCCAACCTATTTCAATCATGGTAGGGGAATACAATTTTCATTTCGGCAGAGAACCGCCACCGCTGCAGAGGTTGTCGTCTCTCCTTCGGTTACAAACGGCCCGAATTGCTGGAACTGCACCCAATAAATATTATACAGGACACAGCATTGCGGCGAATAAGATGGGGCTGTAAGATTGTAGTGCGTATTACTATTTTAGCTCATAGCCTGTTTAAAGAACTGATCCGGTAAAAAATATTTCCTTTCCACATATTTATACTATAATATACTACTGAGCTATATATGGTCCGTGTCTCTCACTCAAATGTTTATGCTCTTATATGGTCGCGATACGAATGCAGCTACAACATTTTCACTCTAGATTGAGTATCATATACCTTCTGGTAGTATTCGACGCTCAGAAAAACCTTAAAACAAAAACTGCCTGTATTCGATAAGGCCATTTAGCCTCAAGTAGTCAATCTTGGGAATATTAGATTTAAAAATTAAACTCCTCCATTCCCCAAAGTGTCGTAGGGAAAATTAACCGCCTTAAAACACTTTGAGATGTTGTTTATAGGATAAAAATTCAAATTATCCCCAGCAAAGTGGCTCCGTTTCGCTAATGCAATGATGAAGGAGAGGCTTAAAAGCCTTAAAGTGCCTCGGAGCAACATTCCGTGACGAGTCGTTAGTATCAGGAGATGGTGTGTGTGTCGTCTGTATTAGCTTTTTGAGTGTCTTTTAAAAACAACATGTCCTTGGATACTCGTACATGGGTTTATGGATAAGTCTTAGTCTATACTGGGAATGCTACATCTACTGTTTAGTTGATTACAGGTTAGGTTAGGTATAAGGAGAGAATGAACATTACAACAAAACATTTATAGAAAGGAACCTGGTTCGAACACAACCTGCAAGGAAATAAAGACAAATTCATGTTTTCAATAATTGTTTTATTCATCATTCATAAGAAACTGGTTTAATAGTTTCGAAAAAAAAAATCTTGTACATAGAAAGTTTAAAAAAAAATTATTTTGAAATATTTATTTATAAACTCACAAGTACTATATGACAACTGAAAATCAATTGTCGAACTGAGTTTTTAAAGAACACTTTAAGAGGCAAGTTGTGTGTAATAATCTATCTTGTTCATAGATCCGCAGTTTCTTTTGAGCCGGTTTTATCATAAATACTAAAAAAATAATATTAAATTGAAATTCAAATTTTAGTCATTTCTGTCATAATCAGTTAGAAGAATGGTTCTGATTGATGTTATAGTATTGTAAAAAGTGGAGAAACATTAGTAATAAATGTTAACTGTTCTAGAGAGTTAAAAGTCTAAAGAAGTTTTAATTAACCTAAACTAATGATTAGATTAGATTAGATTTTTATTCAGGGCGATAAACATCTAGGTCATTACACCCTTTTTACTTTATTTATCTTCTTGTCTTTGACATTTGATGTAGACAGTTGAATGTAGACTATTTCCTTTTTACACTAGTCGATATTGGTGGATTATATTTTAGTATAAAGTTGAGTTTCTTTCAGAAATTTTATTATTTTGTCTATGGATTCTGCTGAGTCTTTAAGGACCAATTCTCTTGTACGAAGAATATTCCTGAATGCCCTGGAGTCCAGAGAAAGGAGACATTTTTTTAAGATGTTTTGGCATGTCTACATAGTTGTGAATTTTGTCTATCGCAGGTCCGCTTTGATTGAAGTTTGATAGACTCTGGAGTGCAGACATTGACTTTGTACAAATAAGTATGTTTGAGTATTCACTTTCTATGGATAAATGAAGTGCTGTTGAAATTGCCTGAAGTTCAGCTGTAAATATTGTTTAATAACTGGGTAATTTATATCTTTTGGGTGTCCCATGTATTATTATTGCAAAACCAACATTTTCATTTTGTTTGGAGCCGTCAGAGTAAATTATTTCATAATTTGAATATTTTCGTATCTTCTTTAAGAATTTAATTTTATTTGAGTCGTGGTTCTGGCATTTCATAGTTAGATATATTTTGTAAGACTGGCATTTCCAAGGGGGCAATCTATAGATAGAATCAGCTTGGTTTGTGGGCATGCCATAAATCTCTCTTATGATTTCTCTCTGTCTTATGCCTAATGGAGCGTTCCGTGAAGGATTCATTTCATATTTTCTCATGCAACGAGGGTGAAATATACGGGTGTACGCAGGGTTAGTTGGTTGGAGTTTGATTTTGGTGATGTAACTGCTCATGAACAGTCCTTGCCTCCGAAAAATAAGTGGTGGTAAAGAAGCCACAGCACAGAGACTTTCTATTGGATTTCCTCCTATATCTACATCCCAGAATTCCTAGACCTCGTTCCTTACTATACTTTATGAACCCAGTTGTATCTCAAACTATATATTAATAAAATATTTTATTTTACATTTAAATACTTTACAATTTAAGAATAGGTTACGTGTATTTTTATTGTTTTTATTTTTGTTGTTATACAAATCCGTGACTGATTGTCTATAACACTCTAGATTCGCGTGATAATGTGACTGATACCTGGTCGCTCTACATTACCCCACCCGCAGAGCCCTGTTGCGCGGTAGACAATAAGAAGGCCTTTGATAGCGGCACTATATACATCAACCTTCTTCCGCGCAATATGGCTGCCCCTTTTTTAATAAGACAAAGACATCCTTTAAAAGTGAATTAAATCAAGACTGTAAATCTGAAAGCGAAAAGATATTACAGGCCCTTCCAACTCCTTAACCGCAATCCAATGAACCCCACCTCCTTTTTATTACTAAAGCTACATTTAATCTAGACGTTCCTTTTGACGATATTATGCTTTGCAACGCTGAAGATATTGTTCAAAGTCTTGAGAAACTAATTCTTTCCCTGATTGTTTTGAAAGTTTCGTCTTAGTATTATTTGTTTTCTACAAAGAATAATTTGGAATTATTTCACTTAGGTAGACAATTTATTTTATTCCAGATAATTTTATGTTCATTAAAATGTCTCCATGTCAGAGGGGTTATATTGGATGATTCATTATTCATCGTGTCACTATTAAATGGAAAGCGAGATTTTCCGAGGCATGTAGCAATTAGCAAACCAAATAATTTTTCCTATGAGTGAAACATATAAAATTAATATTAAATCTTTTTTTTCGGAGAGTTAGGATCACATTTATATTTTAATTATTTCATTTCTGCTTTTATAGAGGTCCTATCGCACCATGTAGTAATGAACACTACAATTAAAAAAAATATTTTACAGTTGCTAATAATTATATATAAGTGCTATAATATTATAATACAGCATTCAGCTCTTTAACTATGCTGCTTTCTGAAACATATCCTTTTATAATCGATAACGTTCATAGCTTTGTATTGAATACAAAAACTAAGCAGAACAAAATTGTATTTAACGTAATGAAGATTGTCTAATTTAATGTAGCATATCAATAAAAATCAGTACAAAATCTTCTGTAATCTATAAATAATTAAAGCAAAATAAAAGTAACCCTGTAATTTTTTTTTATATATATGGAAATATTAAAATGGATTTGCATCCTTAGAAATATTCACTAACTCTTCCTGATAATATTATTAGAAAATCTTAATATTAATAGCCAATATTTAAATAGATAAACGTAATTTAATAACGTTCGAGGCATAAAATGTGGAACTTAATGTCGTGGTTGTAATCTCACACAAGGTTTGGTTTTGAAGGCGACGTGATAGTTGATAGTGTCTACTGTCACGTATAATTGTTTTATAGCTGATACTGTACAGGAACGTAATCGACTTTCACAGCTAATTCAATGATGTAAACTGTATAATAATTGACCACCAAGGCAGTGTATACTATATGATTGGGTAAACTGTATGATAGTTAGTGTAGTTGCTAAAAGTAAATAATGTCATGATGACATCTTATTCAATGGGAGTGGCTGTGAAGTATTGTAAAAAACCTATAAAAGAATTTAACGTAACAGTAGACACTTTCGACTATTACGTCAACTATATAACCTAACGTAGACCAGTGGTTTAGACAATAGCTTTACTTCTGTTAACTGTCACGACAGTGTAAACAGTTATTGTATAATGTAAATCTATATGTAATAAATTGGTAAATATATTCTTAGAATAGTGTGGGAAAAAAATCTATAAGATAATAGTAAACTTGGAACAAGGTTAGCATATTTTCATAGAATCGGAATGATCCCGTGTACAGGGGACATCTATTTTCAAGTTTCCCCTAATTCAGGCGATGAAGGATGTCCTCGGAAGAAGTGTCCATCAAGAACCTTGGAAGCTTTATCCTTTCCTTGTCACAGAAGGGGGTAATTTTCTCAGCATATTTCCTCCTGGGCCACGAAAAAAAAAAAAAACCCTCTTAATTAGACCGAATAAGCTGGAAAAATAATGCCGACCAATTACTTACTCTCCTTTGAGAATTCTGCGCCCTCCTCCTTTTTCTAATTACTAGGAAAAGTTCTCTTAAATATGAAACTTTAACTATTTCGGTATCAAATTCGCCATGAGGTTAGTAATTTGTGTCTTTTCGAAATGTGATCTTCAGTTAGTTACCTCTCTCCTTTCTTTTTTTTTTCTACTCTTTCATTAACCAAATAGGAAGCTTCTTTGTCAGTGATACAAAAGAAGTTAGTTAATTTCTCAGAGTAGTTAATTAATTAAGTAATTCCAGATAAGACGAGATAGAGCCGCAGGATTCTGCAGAGGTTGCTCCAAACTCTAATGCTATTATAAATATTCTGGGCTTTAAGTGATTACCTCGTTGAGTGCTGGCTCGAATTATAAACACAGGCACATATACAGATGATTATATAAACTGCAACTAACAGGTTACAAGTTGTATAATTAACTGAATTATTATTAACGAAACATCAGTCGGTACAAATCGATTTAGTGACACAATCGCTTACGATTTGTTTTTAATTTTGAAGTCGGATGTTACTTGAAACATACGAAAACGCTCCTTGTATATTGCATTTAAATTAAAATATTTCGAAAACTAAAAATCTTAGAACGTATACAGCTTTTTATCTCCTTTTTAATAAGCTATAATTCAAGATTATATCTTCGCGCTACGCGATGAAAAGGCCAATAGTGGAAAAGTTAGTGGCAGAAATGAAATGATTGCGAGTAACATACCTAAAAATGTTAGGACCAAAATTAAATTTGTCGAACCACCCTATAACAATAAATGTCTTAAACGTACATTAAACTATATTGCATTATATTTGTTCAAACTATTAACTATTAAATAAATTAACCACACAAAAAAAAGTAATAATTAATTTTGATTCGCCAAATGACCATATCCGCCTGTATTTGTTCTTAACTCCACATAATTTATTTATTATATTACTATTATTAAATTAGCAATGTATGTGCTTAGTAATTGATATTAATGGATCCTTGTTTTTAACAAAATTGTTTCATCTTGTTATATTCTCATTATTATATAAATTCACTAATTGTAAATTTGTAGCTTTATTATTCACTTCAAAATCCTTTCTGTTATTATTATTATTTTTTAGTTAATTTGTTTGATGGTCTGATTTCGAAGTATCGTATATATATATCTATGGTATTAGAGAGGTATCTAATCTATCTTTGGCATGTAGAGAAGTTCAAGTATAACTTCACAAAACTGTTATCCTTTCTACTTTACATGGTATTTTAAACAAATAGAGGAACAGTGCCAAAAAGTAACATAGCAAACCGAAACGTAAGTGGGAGGATTGCAGTCATATGAATCAAGATAGCAACTTAATCGATCGGCATCGAATCTTCGTATTCACTAATTATCCGATAGCCATTCGTTGAACGGTTTCTAATCTTTTATTATTATTCCTTTCTACTTATATTATTTATTCTTTTGTCAGTCAAGTATTTCTAAAAATATTTAGTTTCTTACCTGTAAAATTCTATTAAACAGCAGAGGGAACTTGCTTTCTTTTTAAATATGTCTATAATAAACCCTGTGCTTTACCTGAAAGCGGTTGGGGATACAACTCTGTTATTTTACAATTATATTCTGAAGTACGAGAAATGTTTATACGAGATATCCTCGTTTTGAGGTTTATCCGAGGTCGTATTTTAGCATTTCTTATTTTCGCCTCCACATATTAGAGAAATAATTTGACCTTGTTTTTAAAAGTCTTCGGGTAAGCTTCATCATGTCGTAAAAAAATAATTAATTCTATTATCTGCTCTTGTCAGTACCTAGATATCGCCGGTTAAGTATGAGAGCCGGATATTTCAAAATCCGAATATATATAGGAAAAAAACCTTCGATGTTAATTTAATTCATACGCTAGGTAAAAATCAAAACGTATTAAAAAAACTTAATATATCTCTATTTTGCTTGAACAGACGAACATTTGACTAAAAAAATATTTTATTTTGTATTTGCTGCATTCTATAGATTGTACTGGTTACTTTTTGACAAGCTTTGGAGTCGTCTATGAGGGATAGTTGAGAATGAAATACGGTAATATTTTTTTAAACACGTCTATTTTAAAATAAAAGAATTTTCTTGTGAGATTTGGGCCAATATTCTAGCATGAGCAGCGATATAGATTAAAAGTACATTAATTTGTGAGATTTGGGCCAATATTCTAGCATGAGCAGCGATATAGATTAAAAGTACATTAATTTGTGAGATTTGGGCCAATATTCTAGCATGAGCAGCGATATAGATTAAAAGTACATTAATTAACATGATGAGCTCCAGTTCAAAATATTTTTTTTCCTGTTTAGACGAAATTCAATTTCATTGAAACAATCCAATTCACAAATTCATTGTGCAGTAAAAGCAAAGTTTGAAGTTCCGTAAATCATTGACAAAATGATATGTGAATAAAAATTTGATATGTGTGATTATATCCTTTTCCTTTGATCCTCGAAGAATTATTTTAAAGTATGTAGTACCAGACTCCTCGCTACCAACATTGTCACCTACAAAAATATATTATTTTAAAATAAAAAAATATTGTATCCGGTTATCTTTACATATTTGTTTATCTGGGTCAGCCCTATACATTTCAATACTTACTGATTGTTTTAAATCGATATTTTATAAAAGATTCTATGATTTTTTGGGTGTGTGTGTGTTCTGCAACTGCTCTCAAGATCATCATTTGATAGCTTATTGCACTTCCTCCGATGTTAATTTATAATCTTTAATTCATATGGCTATATCCCGCAGTGCAGTGCATCTCTAATGAGAACAATATTGGAATGTGATTTGGTTAATGGGATGGCTGACGGACATGGCTATATTTATAGATTCAGCCGGTCTCTACAATTACTACCTTAATTGTTCGTAATATTTATCGATTTAATAATCGTTATGTTACCTTGCAATAAATAGCTTTATATAATTCATGTTATAGCATAAAATATAAATCAAGTAAATATAATAACAGGAAACACTGAATTATGGGACCTACACACAGTAAATATAACTGAAGTTATAGCATTGTTGTGAATAAGATGGGCGTGTAAGATTGAGGGACTTAGTATCAAACGTATCCCTAAAATGCTAATACACACTAAACGTAGACCGAAACGTAGATGGGAATATTACGTTAAGACTGATTTAGTAGATTTGGATTTGGAGCTGGTATGTTGGGAACGATTGGTAGTATCCGCATCGAGCGTTTGGGATCTCTAAGCTGTTTTTATTATTATTTTAAACTATTTACGATTTTTTAATTGCTTGGGTAAAATTTCTATTATTAATTTTTGATTTCTATTATTAATTTTTTTTTTTGCTTTTTTACTCCCTTTGAATGTTTTTCAAGACCTCGTTTAATTCATTAAAATTTATTGTTATGGATAAATTTATAAAATCTATTGATTATGTCTATAAAAAACGAAACAAATATACTTTAAAGATAAAATTCTGTATGTAGGAGTTCTAAGTACAACACATTGAATGTCGATAGATCAGTTAATTCAGAATCGATATTACGGGAATTTTTACATATTTACGAAAAACATGAGGTTTTTTTTTATTTTAATTATTGTGTAATGTTGTAACGCTTACCTTTTAGCTCTAATTATTTCTCAGTATTGAAAGTAAACTTTACATAAATTTATACATGTAATCATTTTCACTTTTTAAAAATCAGAAACATAACAAAAGGAACATATTTATTATGATTTCCTACATTTTTCAAGATCATGTTAAAACATGCCGCTTATCAATTTCAGGCGCTTTTTAAATATTGCTCGACTAAACTATCTAAACTAAACTATCTTTTTAAATTATTATATGATCGGCTTTATTTTTATTCAAAACGTGATGCATTATAAAATTATAAAGTGATTGTTAAAAACAGAAACATGATATTAAATATTTTAACAGTTATTTGACATATCTTTATTACATTGTTTTGTTTTTTTAAACATTGCATACATAATAAAAAATAATAATAGGTGAGGGGTGAATGAGGTTTGCTCATACAGAATAACACTTTTAATATAGACTAGCACAAAATTTTTATATCGATTGTAACTAGTGGTTGTTTGAAGAAACTTGCCCCGTATAGAACTGAATCTCGGACATTTCCCTTGAGATAGCGTTACCAACTGTCCTCCAGCTAAATGCTGACTTAGTACCAGAGTTTAAAATTGGTCTTGTAGATGTTGTTCATTACTTAGTGGCTTTGTTTATCTCCTCTGATTAATTCTCTGTGTATTTATTTAATGCGAAACTGTGAGCATTTTCATTTGTGTATGAAGTTGATATACTTTTATTATTTTCACCTACCCATTGAATATTTAGTTATTGGAAATGTTTCGATTGTGCTAACTTTTCAACATTTTAAATAAAATCTACCAAATGGAAGTGGCATTTTAGAAAATCGATTTTATACTTTTTTAGAATTTTCACCAAAGCAGCTCTACCGATTTTATTTAAACTGAGTATATGAATGTACAATCAAGTCCTCAACAATTATAGATTAGTCTTATCCTAATTAAAATAGTCTAACAGGCAGAGATGGGCAAAAATTAGCTATTGCTAAAACTACTAGCTAAAATGGCCTTGGATACGACCCTTGTTCATGAATGAACCATTGATTAATAAATATCGTATCTATAGAAATTTTAGCTATTAGTTTCATAGTTTCCAAACTCTACTAACGGGGCTTAAATAACGATTTTTTAAGAAATCTTTCTCTAAAGTATCTTTAATTCTGCTTTTATGAAAAAAAAAAAAAATCATTTCCCATTGTTGACAATAATGAGCAATGCACAAAATAATAAAGAATTTGTTGAATAATTAATCGGAGAACTCGGAGATCGCCTGGTGTCTTCCGAATACATAGATGTATATACGGCTTCATTATCTTTGGTTAAACTATTGTATTCGAGGCGAGATCAAAGTTGATATTCGCAATTTTCATCTAGAGAAAACCTAAATTACGAATTTTTATAGTTAAGTGACAGTAGTGTGTTGTATACCAAACCATATTTGTTTTTAGATATTTTCAAAATTATCTAAGTTAATGTCAGAGATCACTGCACTGAACTTAGGATATTGTCGATACTGGAACACCGCAAAGGAACAAGCGAAGACATGTAATCCAAAGTACAAACCCTATCTTGACTTGAATTTGTCTTAGGTTATCCTGTTCTCCCTAAGTAAACTTCTAACTAAACGGTTCTCTCATGTTTCTAGAAACGGAACAAAGATCGCTATGAAGTTATCGTTTCGAAGTTTATTTTATGGGCCATTTGTAATTGCATTAGTGTAAGTAATGGTTGTAGAATAGAGTGATGACATCCAAATCATCCTGAGTAACATTCAAGAAATGTATGAGTGGAAAACTTGAAAAGTTTCGATTTTTTGTCGAAAGATGGAGTGACAAAAGTTTCGAGTTTCCACTAGCCCATTTGGAAAATGGACGTGTATACGAGACGTGTTGATGTTGATGTATTGGAACCGCCATTACGTGCATCAAAATGATTGGTTCAAAGCAGCTGGATAATTCCCCTCCCACTTAGAGTGTGGGATCTCCCAAAGCTATTATCGTTCACTATGGTCTATGTTCATTAGCTCAAGCGTTGATGAGAGCTCCGATTACGTTTCGGCCTCTGGAATTTCAGAAATTTTAGTTGAAAGTGATTTTTGCTCTTTGTTAAATATATACCATATATCATAATTATATAAAAGTTAATAATAAATAAATATATGATATGTATTATTATTATATTTCTATACGTGCCAAATACAACAACGGATGGATTGCGTGTGAATAAAGTTATAAATTACATTACAGGTATGAATTTGAACAGCGCTCAGCTTGGCTAGACTTTTTTTATCAATTAAATTATTTAATTAATATTTCACCCATTTTTTATATTCCTTGTCCTTATCATTATTCATGCTTAGAGAAAAAAATTTACTAATTAAAAGTTATTCTCCATTATGGGAAACGGAAGATAAAAAATATGACAATATATTTTTTTTTTACATATACATTGTCAAATGAAAATCTAATTTCTTCTGCTGAGAATGATATACAATAAGTGTGCTTTATATTAGCATTTCAATTGACTAATATTGACTCTTGGTACCTCAATTTTTCTCTACCTGTCTCCAAAACTTCTGTGGTAATAAATCATTCATGCCGTTTTTCAATTGCAGGCGTTTTTTTAATACTGCTCGATTTAATTATCTTAAAGTCTCCTCTTCCCGTTAAGTAAGCTAATATTTCAAAAGTGATATAGGGCCGTCACTCCCCGAGAGTCTTAGTGGGGCGGGACCGGCGGGAAAGGATTCCCTTTTTTGTGTTATGATCTCCTCTTAACCATGGTGTTAAATACATTTAATTATTTATAATGTGTATGTGTAATTTTTTGGGAAGCGGGATGGCTCAGTGCGTAAATCGCTAACTCCAAGGACCTGTGTTTATAATAATTATTTAATCTACCAATGTAGTCGTGAGTCAACCCTGGAAGTTCTGACTTATAAATAAGTTCCCTTTTTTAAATTTTATGTTTTTTGAAATTAAGGAAAATTTTCTTACAAATTACTTTTCTGAATTTCTTATTTGCTGATATTTTTTGTGTTTGTTTTTTATATAACACTTATATACTTAAAAACATGCTAAATATAATATAGAGTAATATAATAGATGATGTTATAGTATATAAAGTAATATAATAGATAATATATAACACAGTATATAGTATAATATAGTAATAATATTATACTATATACTGTGTTATATAGTATATAATTATCCTTAGTATGACGAAACCAGGTTCAATATTTAGGTGGAAGAATATATTTCTTCTACATGTATGTATAATATTGTGTAAATGTTTATATATATTTATATAAATTTATTTATTCATATGCTCCAACTGCATGAATGCAAATGAGATTTCATGGAGTTATGGTTCTAGGACGGAAAGGGTTTATGATTTATTTAAAGCGTATGAGATAACCTTCTTGAACTAAATAATGATAGTGGATTACATCGAAGACAAGAAGTCCAGAGCCTCGAAAATGTTTCAAAAGAAGATAGTCCATATAAAAACGGACAAAGAAGAAGTAAAACCTTCCGCAAGAATACCGTCAATAAAATACATGTCTGCTCTCGCTAGGCCCATGTCGAGACACTCTCGACGTCGAGATAAAAGTGCTTCGAAAATAGTTTACATATCGAATGACTGTACAAAAACAGAGATAGCACGTAATATACGACTTGCTCGCTGCAAAAGTAGGCGTTTATCCACGCTGCGACATCGACTGCTTTAGTGGAGAGATAAAAATGTGCCAACCTCCAACCGCGTTCCTCCTCCACAGTTGATATTTTTATGATTTTTGCAAGCTGACTGATCTGGATAAATGCCATGAAATTTTCCTTGTTTAACCCTTTAAGTGCTAAACTACAATAAGTTGTTTTCAATAGCTTTTGAAGTTACAACGATGATTCATAATTGCGTAGACAGTGGGATCTCATGGTTTGGATTGCAGGAGAACATTTTATATTATTTTATTTGTTAAAAAACATGACATCTTGTACAAATAATTCAAAATATTTACAAAATATGTCTTCGTGTGAGTCGTTTCCCTCACTAAATGATAAAGCTTGCATTTTAAACAAATAATTACTATATATCTCAAACTGCATAACTCGGCAGCGTTAAGCAATATAGTTAAAACCACTGAATCGAACAATGTCATTTTTGCTTGCCAGGCGTCCCTCTTTCCTTTTCTAAAGATTTCTAATGCCCTGCCACTTGCCACGAATCCTTTGAATAAAATGTTTAGATGCTTAATGGAATTTCCCAGATGAGAATGGCACCCCTAGATAAGCACAGCTGTTTGTATATTCTAGTTGATTATTCTGCTAATAGAGAGATTTCAGTGTCTTAGTTTTTGAAGACTTCTGGAATACAACTGCTTTTAATTTTGCTGATTTTACTGGGTTTAATATTACGCCGTTGTTAACCTTGCCAGATAGTGTCATCTGATAGAAGAAAACTGTCATCTGCAAACATCATTGTTACTTAATGATTTTTGTCTATAGTAATACAATTGCAGGAGAACATTGTATCAAAATAAATTTATAAAACACTAATTATAAACCGGTTAATTATTTGAATCAATCATTCGAGATACTTTTCATGTACAGTTCACATCTGGCTTTGCCTTCAATATTTACTGATTAGAGCAAGCCTTATCAATCCCCCATAAAACCCCGCTAGTAGTTGAATTCTAAATGTATAAATTAAAGTAAATTTTTTTTTTTAATTAAAAAAAAAAGTATGTCTTATGACAGTTATTTATTCCAAAAGTGTCTCACGCACATGGTAGGGATACCGCTAGCGAATGTCACTGCCTCAAAATATTACAAAAAAAAAATAATACATATACAGTGAATTCCAGAAATCTCTTTGCACAGTTTTTTGTCTACTAATTGTAGTCATTTTTATATTTATTTAAATCGACCAGGGTGCCATGAATTTATTTTAGGTAAAAATGGAGGGCCGTGATGAAAAATAAGAACAACATACAAATGTATGTTTCCCTTCCTGTCCATCGTTCCCAAACAGTCGTCATTCCGAATAAACCTTTTTCCTCTCCCCTGCTTCTGTCACAAGGTGTTCCTCAGGGTTCCTCACTTTCACCAACCCTTTTCTCCATTTATATCAATGATCTTCCTAATTCCATTCACCACGCACAGTACCACCTATACGCAGACGATCTCCAAATCTATCTGTCCTTCCATCCCTCCGAAATGCTTGAGGCCATCCAAAAGATACAGGAAGATATTGACAGCATTAACGCATGGGCCGTCTAACAATGATTTGAAGCTGAATGCCAAAAAAACGAAGGCCATTCTTATCGGTTCCAAGCGCCTCCTTCATATCCTCCCTTACTGTCCTCTACTTTTCCTTAACAATCAACCGATTCACTTCTATCCTACTATAAAAAACCTTGGTGTCACTTTTGATCAACACCTCTCTTGGAATAACCATATTTCCCAAATCACACGTAAATCCATAACTGTACTCAAACAATTCCTAAAATTCCGTAATTCCATTCCTCAGAACACTCGTCAGCTCCTAGTATCCTCTCTTGTCTTCCCCCACTTCGACTACGGATCCTTGGTGTATGGAGGGCTATCTGTAGGACTAGAGTTGAGACTGAAGAGACTCATGAATTGTTTTGTAAGATTTATCTTTGGGTTCCCTAGGCACTCTCAAGTCTCCCGCTGGTATTCCGAGTTGAAGTGGCTCTATCCAACCTCCCGAAGGCAATACCTCCTTGGTGTTTTTCTATTCCAAGTTCTTAACATCAAAAAACCTACCTATATCATAGATCTCCTCACTCTTCGTTCATCCATCCACTCATTAAACACCAGATCCCATCCGAATGATTTATATATGCCCTCCTATAGAACCTCCTTCTTTAGCAAATCCTTCGTCATACGTGCAACCTCCCTTTGGAATTCTCTTCCCATCTCCATTCGCCAGTCCTCATCCATTCTCTCCTTTAAACAACACCTATTCCTTCATTTATTGAATAACCAAACCTCCACATCTTTGTAATCAAATAAATAGGCAGTTATTGATTAACATTATAAACAGTAGTAAAGCCAATATACCAATGTAATTTCATTCTATTATCTGAAAATTTGTAAACGCTCGCCAGATAAAAATCTCACTATATGAACCTTGTAATTATTCTTAGGGGACATATGTCCCAGAATAAAGTTATTTTTTCATTTCATTTCATGTATCATCATTATGCGAAGCCTGAAAATAAAAAATAAACACTCTACGAATTTATGAGTTCCGTGGATCATCGTGGAGAGACCTGTGACTTTAGTGAAAAAAAAATATCCTCCCTCCTCTTTTGGAGGAAAACCGGGGACGACGGAACCCCATATTTTTTTTTTTTTTTGGACTGTATGGAGTCTCGGAAGGTAACATGAAATACACTTGTTCATAAAACGACTTGTTCAAATTGTAATGCTCATGTTCATGTTTGTTTTATAAATAATTTTTTGAACCCATAATTTTTTGCTTTTTTAGTAACTATAATTTTTTT
Source organism: Halyomorpha halys (assembly GCF_000696795.3). Lineage (NCBI taxonomy): Eukaryota > Metazoa > Arthropoda > Insecta > Hemiptera > Pentatomidae > Halyomorpha > Halyomorpha halys. The sequence goes on along the minus strand of NW_027109229.1, from coordinate 161,258 downwards.
TTTTCGAAGAGCCAGCCATCAATGTTAAAATTATGAAATATATCTAACAATAAGACATTAATGTTTTTATTAATTCCTGAATATGGTTAATTATTTTATAGAGATTTGTATGTAATGTTCTGAGGGTATATAGAATGATTTTCAAATTTTCAAGTCATTTCTGACATACGAGGGGTGAGGGGTAAGGGAGGTTATCTAGAGGTAAATAAGCTATTCTAACCATGGTGGGGGATCAAGTTCCCCTTTCGTGGGACTACTCAAGAAATAATAGTGGACCCACCAAGGCCGGATCCGAACCGGCGCTGTTGCAGCAGTGAGTCAGTCCCTCCCACTGCTTAACGGGGCTATTTGAAAAATATTTTTTTCTCGAGAGCTAAAATCTAGTGCTATTTAATTAGTGACCTGTATCATAAATATTACGATATATTTCAAATAGAATTTTTGGAAAGCTGGATGTCTAAAATTTTCCCTTGATTAATTCGAAATGGCTCCTGAATGGCCTCTTGTTTCCCGGAACTTAACCTGTACTCAGGCTCAGGACTAATTCAATATCCCACCATCCGCTCGGGCACCTTTCACTCAAACAACGGACCAATCAGGAATCGATTTTTGATTAGCCACGCCCGAAAACGAACTAGCTCTCATAATTGGTCTCGCTCGACACGCTAGCGACGTTTGATTGGCGGCACGTTCCTTGCCGCTAATTCCACTATTTCCATTGGCCCTTGCCGCAGCCAACTTTGGCCGCATGATTTCTCCATTCATCTATCATTCTCCTAACTCTTATCTAAGTCCATTTGAATAACTCTTCTCCCCCTCCCCGAATAAATCAAAGGATTTGTATAATTTTTCCTTAGTTTTGTTTTACGGAACCAATGTTTTTTTTTTCTGTTGATTATTTTTTTTTCTTGACCTCTACTTGGAATGACAGTAAAACCAAATATCGTTTTGGGATAATGCTGATGGATTACTAAGAAAAGTTTTGAAATCCGATAATTCAAAATTTGAAGTGAATGGGATACTGAGTAAGTATTTTTTCTAGTAATTAAAAATGAAGGGGAGGCTGAAAGTGATATACTTAATTCATACTATACTTTTCACTTTATTCTTACAGGTAATTGCTAAAATAATGGCCAATCGTATTTTCTGTTTATTATGAATTGTGAGAGACATTGTACAAAATTCTTACTGTTCGGTACCCAGATGGGCTCTTCGTGACTCAAGTCAGTCTGACTTTTGAATGATGATTGACATGTAACATATAAATAGCCAAGATAAAAATATTTACAACTAATGTCCGTACGTTTTAGCGATAACCGTCGAAATGTTCAGTAGAACCCTTTATTCATCCTAGTATGGACGGTTGAACGGTAATGCCGATTAATTTAGAATTTATAAGAGAAAAACTCCAATATTAATTTGATTCATAAACTAACTGTGCCCCGCGGTTTAATCCTCGTTAAATTGAGGTCGGAACTTGCCTGTTTCAAGCACCTGATGACCAGGCTAATTGATTTGGTTCAATGTCATATGATCTACCAATGACCCTTAGGGGTAGAGGTGGAATGGATAAATATCACAGTCAAAAAGTCAGCTATTTAGTTATGTTTTACCAAATTAATGCTTTCGTAGAACTTTAATTATTTATTACTTTTCTTTTTACCGTCAAGGAGCCGGTAAAGTGGGATTAAGTAAGAATACAAAGAATTAAACAAATATTTTAAGGTACTTTTTTTATTGATTTAGTTTTATTGAAACAATATGGGTTTTCGAAAAGTGAAATATAGGTATGAGGAGATGGTCGGGGTTGCGATGAGTCAAGATACACAAATAAACAAAACTTTTTATTAGTACGAACGTTTCGACCTGAATTTCAGGCCTTTATCAGGGAATGAGAAAACATAACGAGATAACAACCGTAATTCAGAGAAACATGAGAATTAAACACAATCATAACAAACAAACTTTGAAATAATTATTATTATGTATATTTGAAGCTTGTTTGTTAATATTTCTATGTCTTTCTGAATTAAGGTTGTTATCTCGTTTTGTTTTATCAGCCCAGATGAATCCCTGAAATTTAGGTCGAAACGTTGCCACGAATTAATAAGTTTTGCTTATTTATTTATCTTTGTGGACCACCTCTTTGACCATCTTCTCCTCATATTAATTTACGATCAACTATTAACACCTCATTTAAACATCGATCTGACGTTATATCCAATCTAAACTATCGATATATTTATTTAATAATACAGATATTTTTCCTCCATCTATAGTTTCGACTCATGTTATAACAAACCTCAATTTGCAGGTATTCCATGACGTCACAAATATATTTAGTACACCTCACGGCAAGACACGCATTACCGGAAGGATGTGCGGGTTTAGTATAATTTGGCGCCCTCATCTTCTACACAGTTAAACAGTCCCTATTATGTTGGATATATGAAACAACAATATACCAGGTCATTCAAAAAGTCCTGTCGTTTTTTTGGGGGAAATTATAAATAAATAAATATTTTCAAATAATCACCTTTATTCATCAAAATATCCACCGTTACAGTCGGTAACCTTCTCCCAACGAGATGGTAAAGCCCAAATTCCTTCCTTAAAAAACTGTTGATTTTTACTGCAAAAATAAGTGGTCAGTTCGTGAATTAGGTAGTCACGGTCTTGAAAACATTTTTGTCTCAGATTGTTGTCGAGATCTCTGAATAGGTGATAATCAGTGGGTGACAGGTCAGGGGAATATGGTGGGTGAGGCAAAACTTCCCAGCCTATTTCTGTCAATTTTTCCCTGGTCAATTTGGCGGTGTGTGGTCGAGCGTTGTCTTGAAGAAGCAAAGGTCTTCTTCTGTTGACTAAGCAGGGATCAAAAGTCTTAAGCTTGGATTGGCAATGGTCCAGTATATTGCAGTATACTTCTGCAGTGATGGTTTGCCCTTGATTCAGAATCTCAAAATGCACTATACCTTTGGCTGTCCAGAAAACAATGAGCAAAACTTTCTTTGGATGGAGATCTGGTTTTGGAAATTGTTTAGGTTTCTCATCTGCCGACAACCACTGATATGATCGTCTGAAGTTGTTGTACAACACCCATTTCTCATCACAGGTGATGATTCGATTCAAAAAGGGTTCGACTTTCAAGCGGGAAGTTAACGAAGATGCAGTTGTCAAGTGAACAAGCATATTGGCATCTGAAAGCTTATGAGGAATCCATTTATCCAGTTTTTTCACTTTTCCCAGTTCTTTAAGGTAATTCCAGGCAGTGGTGGCTGAGATATTAAGTTGAGAGGCTATCTCTGAACAACTTTGACGCGGATCCAACTCTACTACTCTTCGAACGTCCTCCTTATCAACTACAGTTGGTCGACCTGAGCGTGCCTCGTCTTCTAGTGTCTCGTCGCCTCCACGAAATTTTGAAAACCAAAATTGTGCCTTCCGCTCAGACAGCACATCTTCCCCAAACACGGAGCATATTTTTCTAGCAGTTTCGGCAGCTTTTGAGCCAAGTTTAAACTCATAGAGCAAAATCGACCGAATTTGAGTTTCAACTGGAATCATTTTAACTAGACAGTTGGATGGTGACTGCATTAAATTAATCCTCCTTAGCCTCCTATTCATAAAGTATAAACATTTGTGTTTACATGGATAAAAGTTGTATTGAACGGAATTAATTAGCAAACACTCTAAACAACAAACAAACGAAAAACGACAGGACTTTTTGAATGCCCTGGTACAATTAATTTACAATTAAAAACAAAGATGAGTATTTATTTATCAAACTGTGAATTTTACCTTATTTTACAATTATTGCAAGTTTCCAATGATCTCTTTTAACATTAACTTAATTTTTATTTTTCTCTCTCGAACTAAGTCGAAACGAATCTATAGAGTTTCTTGTAACAACAGTGCTACCATCTTTTAGATAGGCATTCAAATTATCGATTTTTATTAATATATCGATTCTTAAGATATTTGAAAATAAAAATTGAGACATTCAACTAAGCACTTCACATGTCTGCAGGCCAAGAAAATTGTTACCAACTTTTTATACAAAGACTTTATCAAAAGTTTATTAATCATATTACAGCAGGATTCCTATCTTCACTATAACATGTGTAGTATTTTTTATTAAGTATGTAATGCCGTTTTTTCACACTGACTAATGTAGATAATCCCAGTTAGGGTTTACTGTTTATTATTAGCTTATATAAATAATTTTAATTCACCATTTAGGTATTCTGTTTTGATATTAGCTTATATAATAATCAAATAGTTTTTCATTGTTATTATTATTTAATTCTTACTATAATAATTGTTAAATAATATAATTTACAGGCCAACTCTATTTGTATGGGGGTTGCCCCATAAACAAATAAATAAATTATTATTATTATTATTATTATTATTATTATTTTAATACATATAACAACATTCTCTTGTCAACGTTGAATTAATTTTATTTTGGATCAATAATTTGATCTAAATAATCTTAACTGTGTACTTGGTTCGGTATCGTATAATTTGATTATTTTCGTTTAATGTAAGTTAAAAAATAAAGTATTTAAATAGTGGATTGAATTATTTTGAAAATGTAATTTCTCTCCTTCATATTTTTTTTTCTCTCATTGAAATCACAAAGTAGTGACCTGTCTTTTAAACCGTTCGATTAATCGATCTTTTAATTGGAAAGGTCATTGGACACTACCTTTTATTTTCTCTATCTTGGCCTTTTTAATTATTCACAACTTCATCGGGTTCAGAATGTCTGAGTGTAATTGTTTTTTTGTTTTTTAAATATGCAGTTGTATATTTCTCTGTATTGATCATGAGTCGATCAATTTTTAGTTTATTACTTATCATATAATAATCATCATACTTATCTTATCTACTAGTGTTAATCGATAGGCTAATGTTTATGCAAGTATGATAAAGCTCAGCTAAAACTAACTCAAAATATTTATATAAATTAAATAAAAATAAATATAGGTGATTTAAAAACCACATCTTGATTTTTTATATGTCAGAACTATAGTAAAAAATGTTCATAAAAATTTCATAGTGAATATTTGAGGATAATTTCAACGTGGGTGTTTGTGTTCTAAATATAAGATCACCTCGAATTGTAATTCAGTATTTTTATACACGTTATAACTCGGAGAGTATTAAAATAAATAAGTGTTTTAAATACATATTTTGAAGTTTTATTTAATAAAATACTTAACGAGGAGCACTTCCTTAGTGTTACAATTTTCAAATTATTTTTCATGATCAGGATTTCTTCAATATTTGAAGTATGACGAACAAGTTATTTATTTTCTATCTATTGAAATATTTATATTACGAAATACCGCTTCCTTTGACCGGACCATCCCTTGACCTAGACGGTTCCCTTTTGACCGGAATAGAGTAATTGGTTTCAAATGTTCTATTAGGATTTCAATATCAAAACCGAAATTCTAACCTTTTGGTGGTTCTCCATATCTTTTTTTTTTATTCGGAAATCGCTTACAAAATATTTTCTGTTCAAATTATTATTATGATTATTTTCTTCCTAGTTATCGATTCATGAAGATATAAAATTGACCGACTGAATGATATTGGGAGTGCCACTACATAGAAAAAATATTTTGAAAGATTTGTTTTACAAACCTATTTTCTGATTTGATAAAGTCTCAGTGCTAACTTATTTGTCAACTTATCTACGTGGTTATTTAAGAACACACATGAACCTTTCCATTATTCCAACATTATAGGACGTAGCTATGGCATGTTTGGTTTTTATTGACAAAGGCATTGATTCGTATTGATTAGAAATATTCAAAATTAAATATATTTAGAAATTTTCATTTATTTCTATTAATAAATAGGAATAATTTCATTAGTATTTTATGGTCCCATAATGCCTTCAGTTGCTTTCGGAAACAATGAATCAAATCTGAAGTTGAATAATTGTCTCCTCAGTAATATTTTTAGTTAATTGAATCGTTTAACTTCAATGCTAGTTCTGAAGTAAATATATTTTATTTTTTATTGCGATGTTTGATTGGTTGTTCAGGTTTTCAGTTTAACGGCAGTTGTAAACTGTAAAACGCGACTCAGATATGGAAGGGTATTTCCGCCCACATTTTATCTTTTTCCATTCGTAATTATTGGAGACCGTATTTTTGTGCAGCGAAAAGAAAGTATAAAATGCCAATATTCTACAATAGTCAATTTTATTGTTTAATCACCATCATTATAATAAATTATCATCATAAAAAAATAAAATAAATATGACCGCAACAACCCATGAAGGGTAAGTAGTGCAGTACTTTGTAAATAAGTACTGTTACTAGACTAACGGTTGTGCTAGGAGGTGATTTTGTCAGAATCACGTTCGACCGCCAGACTTTCACCCATTTAAGCGTACCCACTTTATAAGGCTGGGTGGACCCCGGAGGGCTCCTGAACCCACAGGGCTGAGAACTACAGAGAAATAGAAAATTATTATCTGGCAAAGCCGGATTCGAAACCGGGTCCTTGGAATTTGTAGCACAGTACCTTACCAATGAGCTATCCATTCCCAGTTATCGTTTTAACTTATAATAATCAGAAGTTATAAATATGCTCTAAATATATAAGTTATATAATTATAACTATGTCCATTTATATAATCACCCATAAAAACTTAACTACTTTGATTAAAAATTTGAATGTTTCTTCATAATTGAAGAACTATAAAAAAGGTAGTTGTACTAAATGATTTTATGAAATATAATTTTTCAACTGCTTAAAACAATCTCAGTTTTAACTATTAGAAAAAAGTACATAGTGCTTTGTATTCGAATATATATTCAAAAATATTCTTCCAAAGATAAATCTTCCTCTTTTCTTTTCAATTTGGTACTATATCCCAATATAGCATTAATCAAAAAGCGAACATGTAATAAGTCAACGTAGACAAAATTTGATTAAAAACCTATAGTTAGATTCATCAAATCAGTTTACTTTTTATTTAATTTTTACCTGATATATTATACTATAATTATGGATAATATAATATTGTATATAAAAATTGATTAAAATTCTTGTAGAACTGAATTTGCATGAACTGAATCTGGCTTTATCCTTCTTAGCTTTTATTGTTTACAAAAATATAATTTTCTTCTTCAATCACATCCTAGAGTATTTTTAATTGATATGTCCAATTTTCTTTCGATGAGCAAGCTTTATCTCTAACTTGACGAAACATTTCATATTGATATTTGTTTGTTCTTCTTTTCGTTATTTTTGATGATTAGCTAATAACATATCTTTCCTCTTCTGTCTATTTTTATTTCATATATTATACTATATTATTTTTTATTTTATGTTTGATTATTTTCGTTTTATTTTGTTACTTTTAATATATTTTTGAGTGTTCAGGTACGTTTGTGCCCATTTTCTTCACCTAATCATCTTTTTGAATATAACCTTCCTCAGATGTGACCATATATGCTTCTTTACTTCCCTATATATTTGAATGCCAAGGAATAATAACCCGCACTTGATAGATGTTTCTTTTTAGACTACTGATGTTGATATGCTTCTTTTTGTTTCAATTAGTGAATCTTAGATTAGTGAGTTGTTGTATTATGGTATTTTAGAGACTCAAGCCTTCTTATTAAATGGTATAGGTGATATATAAAACTATTATAAATTCGAAGCCGTTATCATTTTTTTATTTAATTTCACTCTTAACAGTCACTATATAATTTTTATGTTAAAAACTAATGAATAACTGTTATCAAAGAACTCCTATTTTTAAAATTAAGGAATAACTACTTTAAATTTTCATCCTTTACTGCAATCCTACATCTGCATTAACTGCCATCGTAACGACATTTATTGTCGTAACAGTTCTGTCGCACTATCTATAGCGGGACAACTGACAGTAAATGTTGCGGTAGTGAAGCTGTAACTACTTATTTTAGTTAAAATAAAAATGATTAAAAGTGAACAATTATTTTTTTTAATTATAGGAAAAATATTAATAAAAAAATATATTTTATAAGTTGAACGATAAAAATTAAAAGACAATTGAAATTGAAAACTTAATAATTTATAAATTTATTACTTTTTAATTTTGACTAGAGTAAAATACAGTCCTTAATTAAAGATTAAACTCGTAATAGATACTGTAACCAGGTACTGTGTTTTATTCTAGCTAAAATTAAAATGATTATGAAGTATCTTTATTGAAATTTTTTTTTTAATTACTGGAAAAAAATTATATTTTTTTAACCTATAAAAATTAAAAGATAATTTAAATTGAAAACTTTGAAATTTATAACTTCTTAAGTACTTTGTATTTTTTTTAATTTATTTCTTTTTAATATTTTTAATTTTAATTAGAATAAAATACAGTGCCTAGTTAAAGATTAAACTGACAACAGATTCACTACGGCAACGTGTACTTATCAGTAGCTATCTCGCTATACGTGAGACAACAAAATAAAAGATATCGAATATAAAAATTAATTTGTAATTGAAACGCGTTTGAAATAAAATTTAATAGTTATTTTTAGCCCCTGCTGCAGACAGGACGCTCCAATTCAACGACCGCTTTATTAGATCATTATTAGTCATTTATTGGCCGATCCGCAGAAGACGGCTATAAATCTCTTCAATTAATTGCAGATAATATATGCACTTGGAACCACCATGACCTCCATCATCTATAATCTCAGTGTGTCACTTCCACTTGTCGCCCTGGAATATCCAAGATTGCTATAACTGATCCTATTAGAGCCCCGAAGAGGACAGGCCACCCGATGATCAAGATACCACCTTCTTTCTTAGAAATCCGACGGTTCATGGCACACACAGTTGTTCTTATATCTCAACCATTTATCGTGTATTCTGCATTCAGTTTTTTTATTACGGGCTTGAACGTCTCAATATGCATCCAATCTAGTTTTATTCTCGTTCTTAATTGCGTATCGTAAAATAACTGTGGTTTACGACTGCCAGTTTTATTATTTTATAACAATGGCATGTTCGATTCTCGCGTGCTGTGGAAAAGTTTGGCTTTAAGAGTTGTTCAAGAGACCCTATATTGTAAGTTAAAAAAACTTTCTACAAACAATCCCCTCTTTCTTCTGTTGAAATTGACATCAATCTCCGGCACCTAGATACGTCAGGCATTCCTCTGTAGTACCTCAAGTCGTGTGCGGACTAGGCGATAAACAACTCCAACTGTCTGCTTCGTTCCCGATTGAGATATCCATAGAAGTAGTTGTGCAAGAGCTGAGCTAGTTAGTGAGCCACGGCGAGATAGATAGCCAGAACTAGGGACGCTATAAGTCAGCCTCCATAGCAGTATATGTTTTCATCTAGTACCATTAGCATACGACATCCAGCTCCTGTGTTAGAATGTTGTTGTAAATCTGTTCTCGTCCTTCAGTTCCTGAAGTCTACATGTCAATTCTTTTTCGGCTATAAGAAATACAATTGTATATTTAAACTAATAAATGAAAGTTTGTATACAAAAATCCCTCAAGTCATAAAATCACAATTCCTAGAATATAAAAAAATATCTCGAGAATAATTATTCAACTATGAACCATTTAAACGACTAAGAAAAAAAATTGCATCCCATCAATTTTTGAGGTTTTTAGTTTCAAGATAAATCCCAAAATACATACAAAACCAATCTGTTTCCTCCCACATTTTTATCACTACAAAATGGTTTTGAATGCTCTTTACACTGGATTGCTGTGGTAATATTAATGGAGGATTTACTGATTGGTGACAGGGGGAGTAGTAATGATTTTGTGCGATAGCCAATTTCCGTATCCATTGTCAGCTCTAAGCACTCGTTCCAACCATCTGTCAAACGCACTCCTAGGATATCAAGTTCACCTGTCCATTTTCATACTATCTGGTTTCATTCAGCGTGTTTGTGTTGCTTTATTACTGGAAGTAGATACGTTAAAGAACAAGTGTGATATTAAAAAGAGTAACTAAACATTACGAAAACTATTAATTATGAACCAACGTTTCTTACTACCTTCCAGGTCTTCATCAGTGTTAGATTAACTGTCTGAGTCAGTCTAGGAACTAGATGATATTACAGACCACTATGCATCAATATTACGAATTTAATCATTGGCAGAGTTGGTTTTTTGTTAGAGTGTTAAAAAAGTTTAGAATCTATTACATAAGTGATACTTCCGATTAGTAGATTTTAGGGAAAATTTTGCATTAACATCTTAGTTATATACTTACCTAAAACATGGATTCTATTTTTTTCACAACCACTATTCTTCCCTTTACTATATGGGTATGTTAAAGTAAAAATTGGTAATATTTTCCAATTGTTTAAATGTCATTCAAACAATATTTAACTTCCATTGTTAACGGTTCATATCCCGCTACTTCTCTCCTTCCACTATTTCCTTTCTCATTCATCAACCTATTGCATCTTCGAAATTATTTTTTCCTACTTACCTTTATTTATTTCGATGATTATTTGTCAGCTCACCATACCTAACTGTACTCCCTTTTTTTCTTCTTTCTTCTCTACTAAAAAAACTTTATTATGAAATAGATAAAACTTGTAAGGAAATAGGTTTCACAATAAATAAGGATAAAACAAAATATATGGTTAGCAGCAAAAACCGCAACCATTTCATTGATATAAAAATACATTTGAACTGGTAGAAAGGTATAAATATTAAGCGTCTACGCTAACGGCAAAAAAAACGAAATTTATGAGAAAATAAAGGCGTAGTCAAAGACAGAAAATGCTTATGATTTTCTAAATTGATTAGCTTGTCCATTCTGTCCAGAAATTTCCCTGCTCTTTAATGCTGATGCGAAACACGGCCAATTACATTAAGGGAGGAACAGCGCCTTAAGGTTTTTGAAAATAAAGTATTACGTAAACTGCACTCGGTAAAAATTAGGTCCGGGCCGTCCGTAGCTCAGATGGTTTAGGCGCAGGTCTCAGCTACCTGAGAACTGTGGGCAGTGCCGGTTTCAATCCGAGGTGGACTTTTGTCATTTCAATGAGGGACTTGACCCCCTCCACCATGGTTAGAATAGGTTATTCACCTCTAGTTAATCCTTAACCCCCTCCTCGCATGTCAAAAATGACCTGGAAGGGGGTCATAAACAAAA
>NW_027109229.1:141763-143672 GCF_000696795.3 Halyomorpha halys | reverse complement strand
TAGGTCTACCAAAGAGATCTTTCAGTTTTTAGCATAAATCAAAATAATAATGTTTGTTCATCTTGAATAAACTTAATTCATTAATATAATTTCCATCATTATTCAGACTTCTTGTCAACGATATGGCAATTTGTATATCCCATTTCAAATATATATCCATCTGACAATATGAACCAGTGCTTGCTTGATATCTTCTTCATTTGTAAATTTTCTACCCTTCAATAAAATGTTGCAACACATATTCAGAGAGATGCTAGGACCTGGACGTATGATGGATGCAGCAGAATTTTCCAGCCAAACTCTGCCAGTTTCTGACGAGTCCACAAAGAAGTATGTGGCCTATTATGGTCATATTATTATGGAACAATATGACATCATATTGAACATCACTGGGATCATTTCTTAAATTGCTGTTTTTAAATTATCTAATTGCTGCAGTACTCTCCGAATTTAGCTTTTCGTTTGGTTTCGATTGCTCAAAATTTATTGGTTCTCTTGCTCACGCTCACATTTGGTTTAGAGACAAAAGGATTTTGCTATAACATCATCGTTGATCAAAGATGGTCGCCCCTGGCTAATCAGAAAGGTCTAAATCACCTATTATTTTGAACTATCTTGAGCATGTTCTGTCAGAAACTGTACATCCAAGACTGCGTCTCACTTAATCCTAACATGATTTAATGGATTTTGTTTTATTCTATGCTGTTTAGAACTTTTTAAAGTGGCGTTTAAGGACGGAGGGCTAAGTGACGAACGGATCCCTAAAAAGTCAATAAGCACTTATTTGATGGGTAAACGTCCGAAGAGTAGGTGGGATGACGTCAAGACTGATTTTGTTGATTTGGGCCAGGATAGGCATCATTATATAGAAGCATGAAGAGAAGGATTGGTAGTATCGGTATCGAACCTTCGTGTTCGCCTAGACTTAATTATTATTATGAAATTGATACCAATAGTTGAAGATGGATCCTTGAGCGCTATCGTAGTTGTAACTTGGTAAGTGGAAAGGGGAGGAATAATAATGAGAACAAAGAAGCAGTTAGGTTGAGCCTGGTAGCGGCCTTATTCCCCGGTCTAGCCTTACCCAATTACAGCCAGCAATTAAAGTGGAAAGTGTAGGTTACAGATTCGACAATTAACAACTTTATTCAACTTACCTTTCATTAAGGTAATTAGGACTTTATTTGTGCTTAATAACTGCCCGTTCTGGTTTAACCCTTGGAAAGGAGGGATGCATTTCGAGAAATATGTTTATAGAACAAAATTAAAACCGTTGCCCGAAGAGCAATTATAATTGTAGAGGGCGTGTAGTCTAATTTACAAACCGTACTGGGAGCGGTTTCCTCTGCCGTTAGTTGCCTAACTGCCGACTTGAGGCTTGCAACTTGAATCTCGTTGTAGCCATTACTATCGTCTCTCTCTCTCCTTGTTTTATTACAATTTCTATTTGAAGCTATATACATAAAGCAAAGTCCTGTCGGGATTGAAGTTGGAGAATACAGGCTGCTTGACCACGCCTCCGTGCTCGATTTCTCCTACGTGAGTGGAAACTCGATTCCACTAGATTGCTGATAATGTTCTTCTTGACCGAAGCTATTAAAATGCAACAGTTGAGAAGGTAATGATATACTTGTTTTATAAACTGAAAAGAAATTAATTACTCGTTATGATCATTTTTATAAGGTTTTTAAAATAAGAAACCATTTTCAAAATTCATTAAAGATTAAACAATAACATACAATATACTTTTTTTCCGAAATTATTCAAAGTCTGTCAATGCCATGATAAAACAAACAAACAAAATTTTAATTCCGTCATTGGTGTGCTTCCTTTTAGAACTATTTTTAATCGAAACATTTTTCGAGGAGGATTTCAGACCATGTTTACAGAAATTATAAATAAATTAAAT
>NW_027109229.1:133064-141403 GCF_000696795.3 Halyomorpha halys | reverse complement strand
AATTAAAATTATTCTATTTCTTATTTAATTTATCTATATTTCCTATAAATATAGTGTGAATTAACTGATTTACCCGTATCAACATTGTCCTTAACCGACACTGAATATGATAAAAATGAATATTATAAAAAGAGTTTTCAATAAAAAAACTTCTAAAAGAAGTTTAAAATGTTTATAAATAGCCAATGAGAATATATATCCTGTAATTCCTAACTATCTTAAATAATTTATATTTATGTATTTTCTAATCCATATTAGATTTGGTGATCACGGAGTAGGTTGGATGAAAAAAAGTAAACAAAATACAGAAAGTTAAGTTTTCTCTTAATTTATTTTAGCTACATAGATATCTACACTTAGAGGCAAATGTTAAATTTAGATGTGTCAAAGAAAATGCAATTTTGGAAAATGTCACCAAAACGCATTAACGGTAATAGCTACAATGTCCGAACAAGGATTTGACTACACGAAAGAAATTTATTCCGTGACGTCTATAACGTGAAATGGAAATGGAAATCATGAATTTGGAGTTATTAATATAATGAAAATATTTTATCTTCTATCGATAATGAATGTAGTCACGAATAATTTGTCATAAATTAATAAAGTGCTAATCAATCCACATCGAACTTACAAATGATTCGGGTTAAATATAGTTTCATATAAAAGAAAGATAATCTGGGTGCGGAAAAAAAAAAATTAAATAGAAATTAATTTATCTATTATGAGCGAACAAATCAAACAAACATAGACATGTTACGTCATTTGTTAACCGTCAAATTCCCCCACTCCTTTACCTTTGTATCCGCCAGTAGCTCATTTTTTCTTTCCTCCGTTCATAAAGGTGGATATCCTATTTTGTTAGTTATATTTCTTTTTTCTTGACCTTTATTTATTCTTATTTCACATATTTTCCGTCTATTATTGTGTACTGTATTTTTGTATTTATCTTTAATCTGCTTTTTTGTTTGTTATTATTTCCGTTTTCATTGATTTTCTAATACATTATGCAATTCTTGCTTATTTATTATTTTTATTTTGTTTAATTTACTCCGTTCATTTTATTATGATCTATCGTATTTCAAATAAACTTAGTTTATGTTATCTATTATCTTAGTTGTTTGTTTCTTAGTTAGCCCTGATAAATTCCTGCAAAGAGGGGCAAAACGTTGGCTCACAATATAGTTTAATTATATATTGCAGACGACCAATCAACGATCTTGCAATAAATATGGTTTCATAATTAGTTTTCTAGCTTTCGGATATTTCCAATCATAAGCGTAATATCTTGTCAGAGATCATGTTACTTTTTTGATGATCATACATTTTCCTTTCTCTCGTTTTCGACTACACATACATAATTTAGTAAATACATCGAACGGTATCGGATGATATGTTTCGTCACAATTACAGAGGTTATGTTCAATCGTCACGGTCAGTCGCCCTTGTATAACTCACATCGGATTGGAGGATTAAATCATGGCTGATAAAGAATGAATGATTGATGCGAACGAAGCTGAGGGAAGGACAAGCCCTGCACCTCCCCCCCCTACCCCCGGACTGACAGGTGAGGACTGGGCAGGTAAACCTGTCCTTATCAATAATACAATAGCCTCGTTACATTACAAAGTCCTTTTACCATTAATGAGTCAGCTGGTTGACCTTTTCGCTCAGCCTTTTCTACCGGAAACCTTTCTTTCTGTCCACGTTCAAATATCTATCTCATCTACAGATATATACATGGACGTTTTATTGAGTATTTTTATATCTTATCGATAGAAAAAGTCTGATGAGGTGCCAACTTTCAAATACTACGTTATTTTGATTTGAAATTAATCCTCGTTCATTTCAGAACAGATATTTTTAAATTATTCATTATAGTACAAGAGCCCAAGCGAAGAATAAAAAAACAGTTCTTTAACAATTATCTTGACTCAACATCACGAATATTATAATAAACTATGAATAATTCGAATTGAATAAAATCTAGTAATAAATTAAATCACACAACTTTCACTTAATATCCTCAAAGGCAAAAATTTTCTACCTGTAAAGTTCTATTTTTCTGTTGCTTTAAAAATTCGTTTAACGATATATAGTTTTTTTTTCCCTACTTCCTAATTTAATTTACTAAACAAATAGAATATATATCTACATACATACATATTTAGTGCCCTTCCTTTGCCACATGACATTATAATGGACTGGGCTGGGTCCGCTGAAGGCGGGAGTTACAATATTGGTCCAGTAGCCGCTGGCCGTGGGGTACAATGAACGGGCCGCTCTACTGGGGGATAAGATGGGTCAAGGGTTAAGATGACTTCAGGCTAACAATATATAATATAGTTTTTTTGTCTCGCCCTTCTATTAATTTTATTATCTAAAACAAAACCAATACATAATTTTAAAAAAAAGGAATATATATAAATAATTAACCTTTCTTTGCCTGAAGAGCATTAAGGTAGGTTGTGGGATGCGCTGTGTGCAGGGGAGCTATGGTGCTTACTCGCCGCTTGCGTTAAGTTCCACAGTGCTCCCCTGCACACAGCGGATCCCACAACCTACCTTTTTTTTTTTTTTTTTTCATACCCTCCTATAATGATGTTATTGAATATCTGGTACATACATATAGGAGGTATGCTATATGTATATCTGGGTGTTAATGATACCTTGGATTGCCTTTTGGCATTATAAGGTTAGGTGAGGGGTCCATTGAAGGTTGTTACTTGGTTGTCTGACGCTAGTGGATTATTGGAACGGGGAGGGGCCGTTCCGCTGGTTGAATGGTGAAAATTTAGACCTCAGACTTGAAGAGTCTAAGGCCTTCCCTCGTCGAGGACGTCGACTAAGGGAACCGTGCTCTGCCACCTCCCAGGTCGTGGTGGAGGGACGATCTCCCTGAAAAGTGGGTTGCAGCAGGCCTTCATCCCATCAAAGAATTTGATGTGCCGTCGGCCTATATACTCCGGCACAGTAGTTGGAGAGGTACACAGTAGGCAGAGTTGGAGCTCTTCACGTATAACTCCGTTTTTGGCCCTCTGGAGCGTGGTTCCCCGGACGATCTTACAACCTACCTTAAAATACATAATAAATATAACAAACAGGCCATTTTGCGAGACTTGGTAATTTAGACTCTGGGGCTCAAAGTGTGCATTTCCATAAAAAAAAAGCGAATTTGAAATTTTTCACGATTGCGAACTATATTCTCCATATTTATAGGTAAGTGGAAGTAATAGTTTCATCAATAGAGGTGTGAGCTTCAGAATTTTTTTAGTCATTGGATTATAATCTTTTTAGAGATATGAAGCTACGTAACAACAAATATTAAAGTAATTTAAATCAGAATATTGAAACCGCTGTATATTCGACTGTATACCGCTATCGATATGTATCGATCAACACTTACCATGTACTAATAATGGTTTTATAAATAGTTCGTATTGTACCAACTTAAAACATAACTTTCACATTAAATGATTCTTTAAATAGAACACTGTTTATGTTGTTCTTATATACACAATTGAACCTGAGTTTATCGAAATTTCATACATCGAATCATTTTTTCTTTCAAATTTATATTATTAACTTATATTCATAAAGACCTTCTTCAATGAATTAGATGAGTAAAATAAAGAGAGAGGAGACATATTAATGTCACTGGCATAGATATGTAAATTCTATTAGCCTCATAGTACTAGAGCCATAGAGGAGAAAATAGTTATTTCACTCGAATGTTTGATTGCTTTAATAAAAACCAAGTATAATTACTTGTTAAAATCGATGGATGAGTCTACAAAGTATAGTATATGGGAATGAAAAATCCCGGCTTTTTTAAAACGTTATAAAAAAATTATTTTTCATTTGGAACTACAACACTAGAAAACCTAATAGAACTTCAACAATTTTAAGTAGAGTAAATTTACTAAAACAACAGCCCTAACTGAGCTTACGTTTAATAGTTTCAGAAATACATCTTAAAAAAAAAAAAAAAAAAAAAAAAACAACGTTTCATAAAAAATGTATTGAAAAATCAGTACTTAGTGAATTTATTCTGGGAAATTTATACCTCAGGAAACATGAGACATACAGATGTTTATTACCACTTAAATTAAAGCTAGTTTAGTGTGCTGTAAAGTAGTTTTTGACGTATATTTCCGTAAGAATAGTTGTTTTCATGATATCTGCTAGAATAAATTAGTTGTTCCGACAAGATTTCGTAAGCAACATTCATATTCATATGCAAATATCCAAAAAACTGGTTATCCTATAAAGATATATGTTATAAACAATTTTATAGTAAATTAAACTAGTTTAAATTTGATTGCTGGCAGAAATCTTTATGTCTCATCGTTTCTAAGATAAAGTTTTCTCACTATAAATTTACTAATTGCTGCTTTTTCAGAATTTATTTCATGAAATGATGCGTGTCAGAAAACTGTATCTGTATCGGGAATTTAAGTATCTCTACTTTTAAATGAAGTTCTACTAGGTTCTATAGTGTTGTTGGTAGTTTCAAAGATATGAAGCGCCAAAAGAAAAATTAATTTTTTGTAACGTCTTGAAACAGCCGCCATTTTTTATTCCCCTAACTATACTTGGCAGACTCATCGGTTTTGACAAGTAACTATACTTAGTTTTCATTAAAGTAATCAAAAATTGGATTTAAATAACTATTTTCTTCTCTTCGGCTCTAAGGCTAACACAATTCACAAGTTCTATCAGGTTTTCTAGTGTTATTGGTAGTTTCAAAGATATGGAGCTCTGAATGAAAAATTAATTTTTTAACATTTTATGTGTATTGAATTCAGGTTCTATTATAGTTCAATAGAGAGAGTTATTAAAACTATTTTTGGTGATATCAGCATTTAACATTTTACTCTTTGGTACAATAAACTCAATAAAAAAAGAAAATTTTGAAATTCATCCATTATAAACTTATAAACGGACATTGGATTACACTGGCACTCGAATTATAGTCTGGTAAAAATAAGTTTCCTTTAAAACCTAAGATGATATAGCTCCATACACTAGTTATGTTGTAGAATTACCGTAATTGAATTCTTTAATTTTTACTAATCAGCATATTTAAGCTACTTGTTATACCTTTGGAGCTGTTGGCTGTAAAACTAAAAACCAATTTGGCCATTTTGAAAAATCGGCCATATTAGTTTTACTCCCTCTTAAACTTTTAACCTTCGTCTTTTCCATGAATTTTACATATGAATCCATTCACTGAAATAGACTTACTTTTAATTCTTGGGTAACTTGAAATTTTACTAGAGTATCAGTCTAACGTAATCAACAAGTCATTTTTGCTGTTCGAAATCTAATTCAATTTCACTGATGAAGAGGTTCCCAAAAATTTTCCGAAACTCAAAAATTCAGAGATAGGCAACATTGTTGGGAAAAAAATAAGCCAGGATTATTCTTAGAGTCGTTGAAAATGTAGGGGGGTAGAGAAAAGTAAATTCTGAAATGCACCGTATATTTGCTTTTTTTTTTAAATATTTTATAAAAGTATTATTCACTTGGGACACTCCGAATGTATAAAGATTGTTATTGACTTAATTCTGAAATAGAATTATCCTCTCTCATTTCTGCATATATCAGCTAGGAACCTCAATTAGAATTAGCTTCTTGATCTCCGGAATTTGGGTTAACCTTTCTCGAATTTAAATTTCTTATGGTGTCATAATGGAGGATTAAAATAAATCCCATCAAATTACCTTTACCCTACGTCGTAAACCTACTGACTGGTCTACAGTATACTTCAATAATGTTACTCTTACCTCTGTCGAACAAATCCGTTAACTTGGACTACATTTGAACAAACGACTAACCTGGAATCCTCACACAAGACTGAAAAGACAGGAAATTGCACGTCGATTTTGACTATTACTGCACTTACTAGACAAACGGTCCAAACTTCCAATTCATTACTAAAGACTGATATACATAACAATTATAAGGCCTGTCTGGACATGCGGCGTTGAGCTTTGGGGGTTTCTCCACTAAACCTTCGAATTCCTCTTGTATCCAATCCTTACAATCCAAAATTCTAAATGCTCCCTACTTTGTCACAAATAAAATCATCCACAAAGACCTTAATGTTCCATTTGTATCCCATCTAGCCCGAACCAGATATCAATCCTTCCATCATAAACTCCTTAATCACTCAAACCCATTAGTTTCTAATCTTGCTTCGTCTTTTATTCTGGACAATCCTCCGAGGCGTATGAAAAGAAGATGGCCTCGAGACCTCATATTGTAAAAATGTTTTTAGAGTGCTACCAATGGGTAGTTTAGTTTAGTTAGTAGTAGCTTGTACCATCCCATTATGATTTACTCAAATTGACTTGATGCATTTTATGTACAGTTGTAAATATCAATAAATAATTTTTTTTTTAAATTCTCATAATTAAATGAAACACCGTTAGACCAAAAATTATCTCGATATTCAAAGACTACGTGCATACATTAGAATAAAATGTTAAGAGGGGCAGTGAGAAGACGAGAGAATTAAAGTGGAGTGGGATTGGAAGGAGACATTACCCCACAGCTGGGATTGCGGTCTCTAATCCTTCCCGAGGAACTTGAGTTATATTGCGATGGCCGTGACTCCGTCATCAGGGCCGCATTCTGTTTTATTATTCCGGAACTTTTTTTTTTTTTTGTAGGAATGAAATTGAGGACAGAAGAAGCACTAAGGTCCTGGCCGCACGATGTCCAGATCCAGTTACTGTATCTAGAATGTTATAACAATAATAGGTTTGTTCTAGCATAAACTGATCATCAAAATTGCAGGAGCATGTGTAAGCAGCGGTTCCATCGTGATCATGATAGTGACAGAAAGATTGTCAATAGTACTACCTATCAATACAATCAACTCCTGATAGTACGACTAGTATGAATAATATTTTCGAAAAATTTGAAATAACCAGAACATTATTTAAATAAAAGAAATTTTCGAGATTTGACGATATTTTCTCAAAATGATCTTGATTTCTCAGATGATACTTAAATATTACGCTACGGACAAATCTGATTAGAAAAAAAAGAAGAAAGAAAATAATTTTCCTAAATGTTTTCCTAATAAAGTAAAAAGAATAAAAGTGATTTAATAATTACAATTTTTAATGTTGTAACTCGAGGGCGTTCCCACGATCAAAACTTGTTTTCAGTACACATTTCAGTACGGAAAAGGAGAATTAAACCAATATTTTAAGAACATTATATATAATGGTCGCAGTGCTTTATTAGTCATTACAATAGCATTTGCTTCAAAAAAATATATTTTTTATTAAATTAATATTTTTTTCTCTCCTAGGAGGAGTCAGCTGCCCTTTCTGGGTGTGCCTATCTTATACTGCAACAATGAAAACAATCGTACTTTCACGCTTAAAAAAGACGGTCTCTGGTACGGGTGCTGTAAAAAACGTTTCTACATCTGCTAACTGGATAGTCAGAAAGGTCTAAACTTATATTTTTAGCCTTTCTGTTATAAATAAAATTTTAATCAAACTATTTGAAGATTTGTAATTTACGTATTTCACTCTGCTACGACATGCGAAAGTGATCATTAAATTCGAAATCAGTTATTGATTAACAAAAAACCTATAAATATAAAAAGTTGTAAAGAAACCCCGTAAATCACCTAATCAAATATGGTGACCTATTTCAGTTAATTATTTTATTATATCAATAAATAACAAATAAAATATCTGGCCTGTCCACTCACTTGGGTTCGAATTACGTAATACAAATTAATTAATTAAATTTGTTTTTCTTGGATTACTAATGTTCATTGTTGGCAATAATGAACAAGAATTTAAGTACTTTCAGGAATAGTGATATCAAAACGCGTCAATTAAGAGAAGCACACGTTACAGTACCCACATATAAAACTGACGGTTTAATATTTAATGTCATTACTAAATTAGTGGCTCTGGAAGTAGATATGACAGCTTGGCCATAATGTGGAATTGTCGAGCTTCATTCGAAAATTCCCTTTCCCAGGATGACAAGTGTGCCGCCATGTTTTCATGCTTATTAGAGATATTTGATAAAGGTGGTGTGGTGTATAGAATCGTAAAAATCAGCTGATTATTGTGACAGCAGAGGTCACTTTATATCTGTTTATTTTTAACATCGTTTAATCGAACTTAGGTCGACTCCTTATTTATTTAATATATTTGTCGATTGATTTTTATGGAGAGAATGCAAACCATCTAAATCCATGTTCATACATTATTAAGGGATTATATCAGTTTTAATAACTTCTATTAGAATACTGATGGGATTATATTGTATCCCCATCCTAAGGATGGTTTTAATCACCC
>NW_027109229.1:107407-131615 GCF_000696795.3 Halyomorpha halys | reverse complement strand
CTCTCTCTCTCTCTCTCTCTCTCTCTCTCTCTCTCTCTCTCTCTCTCTCTCCATACCATTTGTTTTTTTAATCCTTATTTATTATTTATTCATACCCCAATCATTCAAGGTAATTTTTTTTAAGGTAACTTAGGAATCGGCACGTAGAAGTGATTCTACAATATTCTTAATACTAAATCGTTAATCATCTAGTGATATAGCTTAAGAATAATTATGTGGAAGTGGTTCAAATATACCCGAAATACTTTCTTTTTTTCTTTATTGCTACTTACAACTGTAAATTTACTAAATTTTGTCTCAGTTATAATGGATTGATACAGGCGTGTAGAGAAACTACTCATTAGTAGGCCATCTTCTTTTCAGGCGCCTCGAAGGATTGTCAGGAATGGAAAAGGAATCAAGATTAGAAACTAGTGGGTTTGGGTAGTTAGGGAGTTTGTAATGGAAAGGTGATATCTGGTTCGGGCTAGATCGGTTACAAAAGGAACATTAAGGTATTTATGTATGATTTTATTTGTGACAAAGTAAGGATCATTGAGGATTTTGCTAAGGATTTTGGATTGCAATGATTGGATACGAGAGGAATTCCAAGGTTTAGTAAACCCCCAAAGCTCAACTCCATATGTCCAGATTGGCCTTATCACAGCCATGTAGATCAGTCTTTTGTAATGAGTTGCAAGTTTAGACGGTTTGTCCAGTAAGTGCTGTAAAAGACGAATGCGATGTGCAATTTCGTGTCTTTTCAGTCTTGTGTGAGGATTCCAGGTTAGTCGTTTGTCCAGATGTAGTACAAGTTAGCAGATCTATTCGACAGGGGTACCCGAAATACTTAAGAGTAATTTATGTATTGATCCGACTTCAGAATGGATATTAGGTAGTGATTCTACAATATCTGAAATAATTAATTATAAATTTTTTGTCGATATAGCTTAGGTTTCGGCTTGTAGTAATGAATCTACATTACTCCCAATAATTATTAATGAACTTTCTATTGGTACAATTTAAGAATAAGCACGTAATTGGTTCTTTAATGCCCGAAATACTTAAGCTCACATTTTCTATTGATATAACTTAGGAATAGGCCTGTGAAAGTTATTCTACAATATTCGCAATAAGTTTAATGTAAATTTTCTAATGATATAACTTAAAGATGGGCATGCAAAATTGTAACTACCCGTAATACTTAATCATAAATTTTCTGTAGAAATGGACAGGATACAAGAGTACAGTACCCGTAATACCGATTACAGCAACCTACAGACAGATTTTTTATAATAAATATGGTTGCCTATTTATATATACACAAGTATATACTATGATATACCATAATATATGCTGCTTAAAATATATTTTCAAAATAAATCTTACCCTGGGGAATAATATGAGCTGATAGTTGAAGG
The DNA here is from genome assembly GCF_000696795.3 of Halyomorpha halys. NCBI lineage: Eukaryota > Metazoa > Arthropoda > Insecta > Hemiptera > Pentatomidae > Halyomorpha > Halyomorpha halys. The sequence goes on along the minus strand of NW_027109229.1, from coordinate 130,215 downwards.
AAGTAGCAACTTATAATATGACAAAATAAAAAAATTGATTTATTCCTCCTCTGTTCGCTAATACTAAAAAAGTAGCTTACGATTGGTTTAATAAAAAAATTTTCCGAGGAGGACTTTCATCCTTCTTCTTTCCTTTTTTTTTTATCTCCTAATGTTCCTCAATAAAAGACTTGTTAATTACTCAAGTAGAAATTTGTTCTAAAATAGCAAAGATTTATAAATTACACTATATATATATTGTTATATATGTAAATTATTGTTATCTTAAACATATTCGTTCATTTTGAATAATAAATATTATTTTACGTTCTAATAAAAAAAAAAAAAAGTGCACAGTTTTTTCCCTCACCTATTTTTTCGGTATTAAAAAATATCGACACATAACCTTTTTTGCCTAAAGTGTCCTGAGAGTTGAGAAAATAAAACACACTGAAACTGCTTATTTTATATCTCGTATTAGAAAAATGATTTCAAAGTGGTTCTTCCACAAAAATATTTATTTTCTACGAGAAATACAAACGTTAAATCATAATCTGTTTAACTTTGGCACCTTTCACTACCACTGGTTGGCATATCTCAGAAATGCAAAATTTCTGACGTCATTTGACCAATGTTATCTCTTAAAAAGCAAAGTAGCCCTCTTGAGCGTATCTTAACTTAAATGTTACAAAGATAAAATACAGCGTATTCTCGGTAAACCGAACTTTACTCCGTGCACTCCAGTAATCTGAACTGGCGTTAAAAAAACAGAAATTTTTGAGAAAACTCAGCAGATAATAACATTTTTGTTTTCAAATAGTGCATTTGTAAAGGATGTTTTTAACTTCCCGATCTATAGTAAAATTATATGTGAAAATCGAAAGTGGAAATGTTTACACAGTTTAGATACTTTGTCACAAATAAAATCATACATAAATACCTTAATGTTCCTTTTGTAACCGATCTAATCCGAACCAGATCTCATTCCTTCCATTATAAACTCCCTAACCACCAAAACCCACTAGTTTCTAACCTTTCTTCCTCTTCCATTCCTAACAATCCTCCGAGGCGCCTGAAAAGAAGATGGCCACGAGACCTGCTAATGTAAAATGTCATTAGAGTGTGCTATGTACTGTCTTGAGATTTAATCGGGATGCCAGGATAATCGCTGAAGGCAATTATCCAAAAATAAGTTAATTAAAAAACTATTATGGATTCTTTTCCAAAGGCTTTTTGTGTGTTTACCAGTTTACCGATTAAATACCTTTATATTTAAAAAATGTTGTTACTATTAATTATATAATATAATAAGGGGTTGTATATTGGGTTATATAACAGTATAGAAACTACATAAAGAGACATAAGTATTTATTTACAATTTATTGCTATGATTATAATAATTGTAATGATTCAGATAAATGGTTGCCATAAAATATCGATTATTACATTATTACTTATTGTTTAATTTATACTTATTTCTGCTGATTCATGCCGTGGGATGTAGTTCCGTAGGTGTCGTCTTGTTCATAAGGGATGTCCAGGTCTCGTGGATTTAGATGTCCAGGTCTCGTGTTCAGGTCTCTTACGATTTCGTCTGGTCGAAGTGCATTTTGTCCCTCTTCGCTCTTGTTTCTTCTGCTCCTCTCTCAAGCCTGGTCCTCTCTCGTCTATGTCTTCCTCTTCACTGCCCTTTTTCCTGGTTTAGTTTGCCTGCCCCTTTTCTCCCACTTCCATTTTGGGGGGATCTTATTTTTGAATCTAATTCCTCATTGGCCATAGGTGACAGAACGCTCATTAGGTAGGCGCCCCCCCCCCCAGACCCGAGAGGGGGTGCTAAAGTTTGACATGTCCAGGAAGGGCCTGCACCTGCTTAATGTGATTCTGATCCTTCGTCAAAACCTGTCGTTTTTGTTGTAACACTTCAGTATTGGTAGATCAAATAAGGGAATTTGACAAACTAAACAAAGATGTGTATATATCCAGGGACTTAGTAAAAGGTTCCTCAAAAGGCTCCTACCTGAACAGGTATAGGGACAGATGGCGAAAAACCTTAATAAAGGACATATTGTTGTAATAATGTCCTCGATACATAGCATTGCTACCAATGGGTAGTTTCTCTAAACGCCTGTATCAATCCATTATAACTGAGATCAAATTTAGTAAATTCACAGTTGTAAGTAGCAATAAAGAAAAACAAAATTGTATAATTCAAATTGTGTTAGTAACTCATTTCTTATAAATTATAAATAAATCCATGCAAAGAGTATTTTTTAAATTTTATTTATAATTTTTCACTTATGAATGAACAATCGTGTAATTTTAAAGAATTAAATCATCATTTATTATTGCTGGGGATGTAAAAGACAACAAAAGTGTGACCGCCCAAAATACGACAAGTGGCTAGACTAGCTATGTTTAATTTATTAAAAATTCAAACTGATAAATAAAAATAAAATATGGACATTCATATTTTTGAATTTTTGTATACTATTTTTCTTTAATTAGAACTTTTCAGTAACACGAACACTCTTCCCCTGCAGCAGTTAGTTGGAATTGCCAAGATTACGCTGTATGTACAGGATGTTTCAAGGTTAAGTGACAAAACTGAAAATATGAACTAAGGACCTCAAAACAAGAAAAAAAAATCTCTGAAGGTATGTCCGCAAACGCTTTGTTTTGGAGATATTCACACCTAAAGATTTTCATTGTTATGAATTATTTAGATTTTATGAAATAAATAAAACCTATTTATTTGTTCTAACTAGTTAATTAAATGTAAACATTAAGATTCATGGGTAGATCTGCAATGAGAATTCTCCACACTGTAGTTGGCGAAATGTTTAATCATGCTCCAGCTCTTTGTACACTGCCAGATGGATTATCATCAAAATATTGTAATATGGTCGCAATCCTTTCTTTGTTCAAAGAGTCAAAAATACCATGAGCACGTGGTATTATAGCAAATGTACCAGTTTCTCTCAGACGTTGAGACGTGGAGCTAAAGATAGACTTGTTTGGTAATCTTCTATTCGGAAATCGCCTGGCATATTCACGACGGGCAGCATTAGCATTACCATTACGAAAACTGTACACGAACACCATATCGGCATATTCACCATTAGTATAAATTGAAGGCACAATGATGAATTCTCTGCGAAAGCCTCTTACAAATTGATAAATGTTATTGACAGTTCTAATGCTAATTCCAAATAGTATTAATTCTTATGTTGCTAATAGTTTTTATACAATTAGAGATAAAAGACCATATTAGTATTCTATCTACTCCATCTCTTAAACAAAGCGTTTGCGGACATACCTTCACTTTGAACAACATTCAATATGAATCTTAATGTTTACATTTGATTAATAGAGTAGTTATAACAAATAAGTAAGTTTTATTTATTTCATATAACGTAAATAATTCATAACATGAATTAATGAAAATCTTTAGGCACGAGTATCTCCTAAACAAAGCGTTTACGGACATACCTTCAGAGGAAATTTTTTTTTTGTTTTGAGGTCCTTAATTTATATTTTCAGTTTGGCGACTGAACCCTCAAACAGCCTGTATACATACGCAAACGTATCTATGTGACAAAAACTGTTGAAGATAATTCAGAAATTTTATGAGTGTAGAGAAAACGCAGATGAGAAATACTTACTCTAATTAGAGGAGTGAGTTGTGTAATGAACAAGAAGGTGGATTGTGAATAGCAACCAAGCGGACTTTTCTTCAGTCCTTTCTAATTACCCGGTAATTTATTATACCTCGTTAATTAATTTACCACTTTTTTACATATTACTTATGATACGCTTCTCTTACATCCTATTTCGGCTCATCTTCAAGTTTTTAAAAATCATATTTATAATTTTCTTTTCAATGAAAAAACTCTTAACATTTCTTATATTCTTTACTACATTTTCCTAGACAACGTTTCGGACAAAATGTCCATTATCTACAAATTATTATATTAGAAGAAGTTAAATTTTATAAACCTTTACATGTAATTTTAGGTTTACATTATTCACAAGTTTTTTTATGAATTGAGAAAAAACAATTATTTTTACATATATACGTATTTACATTACACATTATAAATGTGTTACACCCTCTTATAAGTTATTTTTCCTGATTATAAAATCTATATTATCTTTAGTCCTGAAATTGATACTATTATAACTATAAAATTTTTATAAAATCATTATTTATATATTCATGTATTCATGATCTTTAGTTTAACTATATTTTATTAACTATATACACCTTTAAGTGTATTAAATTATTTGTATTAGTTTATTTGCTTCTTTTAACACGTTAAAGCAATATAACATTTAACAAGGTTGAGAGTCTGTTAATTGGCCTTCTAAATGGAGAATGACGTCACGCAACAGACAAGCCAAGTTTCACACCATTTTGTCTGTTGTCGTTTTGATAAGTTAGCTGCTTGTTTTTCGTGTTTGATTTGGGTTTTTTTTTTTTGTTTTGGGCGTCTTTAAACTCTAATAAAGTAATGAATGAAAATAATAATAAAGTAATGGGGAAAAAACTAGGAGAATAAACAAGGAAAGATGATGTGACGAAGCTGTTGACAATTTTATTAGTTAGTAAATATTACAAGCTGCTCACAAAATCCGCTAGGAGTTTCTCTGCATTTAACATATAACATGGACATTTAAACAATCATTGAAAAGTTCCAACTTCAGGCTCGGTTCTTATTAAATAATTCAGTTGTTTTTTTTTTAATATATTTTAAAAGTAAAGATTTTATATTTTTTGGATATTGTTAATTTTTATTTTATTTTCGACTTTCTGATAAGGTATGGTAATAAACCTGAATTAATGATGAAATTATTAATTTTAAATATAATTATTATCATAAAATACGTTTACTAACACATAAACAAAAACATAGCTCGACACCAACTCTAAGAGTAATAGTAGTAAAAAATAATAATATTGATAAATATAAAAAATCAAAGAATTTCATAGCTAACTAAAGGAGAAATATTTTCCGTAATGAAATGAAATTTCTAGTAACAAGAATAATAATATGGATGTATCATATAGTGTTGACAAGCCAAAGATTTTATGGACATTAATATCTTATATGTTGAGTCGTAACGGAAATATTTTCGATGGTTGTTGTGACTATCAATTTTTACATTCAATAACCTATATAATAATAATAATAATAATAAAGGCTTAGCAAACCCAAAGGTTGCGCTCTACGCTTCGATCTACTAGTTGGATCAGGGGTTATTAATATTTTAGGATCCATTCGTTACCAAGCCCTACAATCTTTCATGCCCATATTATTCGTCATAATAATATAACCTGGATTAAATTTATCGGTGCAGTTCTCTGAATTCGACGTTGTGTTAACCTTTGGTCCTAATATTTTAAGCAACACTTTATTTTCAAAAACCTTAAAGCGGTTTTCTTCCCGTTATGCTAGAGGCAAGAACCGCAGAAAGGATTATAGTTTTGTAAATTCTTACTTTTAAGTTACTGGATTGCTGGCCTATGGTGAATGAAAGTATATGATGCGTGTATCGCATTAGATTTTCAACTTTAACATCGCTCTACTGCATTATATTTGAAAATAACTACGAATATTAAGTTCCCTTGGCCAATATCAAAGCTTATAGCAGAGAACAAATAGCGGTGAAGATGCCCTGACGAGGAAGATACGACATCTAGCGCATTAAATTGAAATATATAAAAAGTGGCTGTGGTGTCACACGGTGCAGGGGCACCGCCACGGGCACGCGACGTCTGTTCAGGGATCGTATCCGTCATGTCGTGCCGTCTCCCGCCTCGCAGACTTCTTTATGGTCTGTGTCATCAAAGGTTCCAGTTGAGCAGCTCTTTAAATAATGTTATTTATCTATTTGAGCATTGAAGCTGTCTTGTAGTGGAAGCAATATTACACAATATCGGGTTATAAAAACATTCCTTTCCGATTAGTAATGAAATACCAACAATAAAATTATCCCTTACCATTCTCTATTTGTTAATCTGTGTTTTTAAAACAGTTTGGATTAGTTGACTTAATTTTTTAATTAAATCCTCTTCTCAGAACAAAATTATCTTAAGCATTAACTCAGTAAGTTCACTTACATGTAAATGAAAAAGGAATCTTACATCCAGGGAAGTTACTTCTAGAACTAATTGGGTGATGGGGACAAAATATAAAATTTTCCAAAAACTTTAATTGAATTTCCCAACTTACCAGAGATCTGTGTAATATTCCATTAATTTTTTCTTTCTATACATTTTCACTCGGGATAGCGAATACTTACACGGAGCGGGATAGCTCTGTGAGTAAGGCGCCGTACTGTTAAATCTTGGGTCCGGGTTCGAATCCGGCTGTGGCACATAATTATTTATTCTATTACTTTAGTCGTGAGTCAACCCTGTGGGTCCCCGCTTGATTACACCTCACCTCATTTTTAGAGAAAAACCTGGGGGTTGGACGTGATTATGAAAAAATAGCTCTCCGCACAATCGTTGTTCAAGAAACAGTACTTCCTGTGCATGGTTCAGCACCTGACCCTTCCTGGATTTTAACGATACACTTTTTTTTCTTTACTTCTTTAAATAGCTTCTATAAGCTATTTTCTGTATTGTAACCTCTTCGAGTAATGTTTTATCAAAATTTTCGGGGTTTAAAGTAGTTTTTCAAATCTTGAATTTCACATGTTTTTGAGTTTTCAAAATATTGGGCATTCCCCCACGACTCCTTCTTAAAAATCTCCTTTAGCTAAAAAACCAAAAGTTATTATGTCTTATCTCCACAAGTATACTGTCTCTCTAGTTTGTATCAAACCTACTTGACAATTTTTGGCCCCATTGAAGTAATTCATGATACAAAACCTTCGACTAACATATGGATTTTTTTTAAAATAAATCACTCATACCATTTATTCTTAAGTCAGGTAGAAATTGCCTGGAATTTTGTGTTTTACTATACGTTTTTCCTTTCTTCTGTTAATTAAAGTGGCCCCGACTACAAATGCGTAACAAGCAATAAGTTTCCTCACTGTTTTACTTATTCAGACGGAACGATATCAAATATTAGCTTTTTTTTACAAACGTAGTATTGATGAAGACAGTCTGGCAAATCCTTAATCATCAACGCTCGCGAACACATTTGAGGGAGATGCGCAGGAATTGTTAAGATAATCATTTTTTTTTCGGCCAAGACTCCCATTGGAGTCCTATACTGCCTAACCATGGTTGGGGGTCAAAGTTCTTTATTTTGTGGGACCGCCACTCAATGAAAAAAGTCAACGTCCACAAGGCCGGATTCGAACCGGCACCGCCAATTGACATCAAATTGGTAAGACTGTGTCTTAACCACTGGGCTATGGGCGGCCCAATTGTTAAGATAGTTATAGTTTGCTAAAAGTAAAACAATCAATAAGATAAAAATTTCAAAAAAAAAAAAAAAAAGAAGAAAAACAGCTGTGACTGTGTTTAATTGCCGAGGACGTGTTGATAGCGAAGAGAGAGGGATTAGCTGAGATTTTTACAGATAGGTCGGCCATTACTGTCTCTTCTAATCCTTATATCTCCCTCTCATCTGGACCAACTTCTCTGCAACATTTTCCGATGTTATATTTGTGTTTTATTTAGGATTCTAAATAACGAAGAAAACATCGATGATTTTCTACATAAACTCTATCATATAATTCTCTACTAGTTTCCAAAACAAACTCTAATGGTGGGAAATCTAAAACTTACTTACAAATCATATTCACACATCCACAGCAATGTTAAAATGCATTTCATAAAATCATTTAATATTGAATTCTGTTGATATGATAGAACATTGATTGAAATAATGTTTATAACCTTTCAATTGAAGCCTGGTTACAGAAAAGACTTTTTCAACGTGAGATGTATGCAGATTAAGGTATATTTAGTTATGAAAAAATGGTTGCTCTGGGACAGCCACGAAAATAAGAATCGTAGTACTCTTTCTAAGTAAAACATTGCAATATAATTAATTTTAGGTTTTAAGTTGGACTTGAAAATTCCTTTTTTGTTCGAGAATCGCTATTATACCATTATTATTACTGCTTTAATACAGCTGTCTACTTCCGCTCGCTACACTCTCTCAAAAAGGGGAGCAACTCCTCAACGGATCCTAATCTGTAGCATTCTGTATAATTGAGTTTAAAATTTGAATGAAATCATGCCGTTGAAGCTTGCTTTGAGAACTAGTGCTGTTTCTATATATCTTGAAATAGTACTTGATATACTATGGGGGCATACCCTACTCTCCTTTAAAGCAAAATTGAATTCGAAAAGTGGTGGGTTGGCCACGCCCTCGGGACCTTACGTTGAGGTTAATATGAATATCCGTTATTCTTACCTAAACTTATATAAGGCCGACGGTGATTGGCTCTTACTCCTCTACCACGCCCCTGAAGTTCATCATAAGGCCTGCATTTTTTGCTTCACTTTTCCTAGAAACTTACCTCCTCTATAATACTACTTCCTCCTCGGGATATACTAATAAAAAATATCGATATTTCAATATATCCAACCTCGATATTTTTAAAATTTGAAAAGGGGAAAAGTAAAAGAGGTTTCTCTTTTCATTTAAAGATAGGGAAATATAAATTAACATTTCTTAGATTTATGATAGCGTTAATGTCAATAATTAAATATTAACATATTTTAAATAAACTTTATTTATATATATAACAAAAAATAACTTTGAGCAAGAGAAAAAATAAATTAAATTTCTAAAACATGAGAGAGGAAGGAAGAAAATCGATATTGAATGAAATACTAAAACTTATCGAAATATATTTATTTTCTCAAAAATATAGGTTTCCTATGATTAAATTTTAATATCTATACTACGATGTATTATATATTTGAAATTATCCATATTTCTATGTACCGACATTTTTCCAATATCTCGGATTTGATTTCTTTATTTTTAGAATTGATAACTTCACTTTCCTCGCTATTCCAGTGGTTTTTTATATGATTTATGTCATAACATACATTGCGAAACTTTAAGATATTCCTTTAATTACGTCACCGTTTTATCCAAGGCGTGACGCACAAAAGTTTGAGAAGGGTTGTATCATTTTCCTTTCGGATTAGGGAGACGGGTTTGAACTGGTTGATGAGTAGCTGCTTGGAGACAGCGAGTTGATCCCCGGTCATCATTTCTCACCGACGATAATGGATTGAAGAGAAAAATTTTCCGGCGCCGTCATAGCTTAAAGACAATGCCTGGATTATTTCTGGCAACATCTCATTCCTTCTGTTTCTCTCTGTCAGTTTTACAGTTCGCTTTGTTTAAGGTTCGAATGAACAGTGTCGGTAGAAATGTACCCAATTCATCGTCGCTTAAGAACATGTTGCCACCTTCTTTGTCAAGAAATACGCGACAAATGTGTGACCAGTAGAGGGGTAGAGACATATATAATAATTCGTAAATAATTGTGTAAAAAATTATTATTAAAAAAATATAATATGTATATAAATTAAAAAAAAATTATTAAACATTTAAGGAACCAAAAGTAATATTTTTTTAAATATGTCTTTATTACCAGATCGGGCTAGTTGGTTTTCCTTGGTTATTATATCAATTAGATTTACTTTTATCAGTTGATAATGTGGGGGCTTAATCTCAGGCAGAGGATACACCTAACTATTGTAATAATTATAGTTATAATATTATGATTATTGAATAATTTTAATTATTAGAAATAAATTATTAAAACAATAATAATAAACATCACTCTACTAAAAGCTCGCAAATTTGATTGTAACATGAGGTATTAATTCTAAATTTATTTTTTAATGAGCTCTCCTAATAGAAGTTACAATGATAGATTGGTAATCTTAAAATAACTCCTTCTCTCTGCTATTTAGGTATATTAAAAGAAGATATTCCTATTAAGAATAAGATATTTTATTATTTTGAAATATCGATTAGCCCTCTGCATTAGAAACCTACCTGTTATCTTATTGTAAAATTTTAATTGCACAATTCATTAAGGAAATATGAAATTACAAGTGATTCATTTATTAATGAAATCATAGATAATTCAATATGTTACCCAATAATTCCATCATTGGATGTTAATGCATAATAATTTCCTTTTATTTTTTCAATTATATTTTTATTTCAATATTTATTTTTCACAATTCAGTTTAGTTTATTTATTTGTGTATTATTTATTATTACATTATAAGGGATCCAAAAACTATTAAATCTTCTTATATCACAGCGTATCCCAAAGTGTGCGACCCAGAAAACGAGTTCACCTGCTTTAACAGCTCTCAGTGCGTCCCCAAGTCATCTGTATGTGATGGACAACCGGACTGTGCAGACAGCAGTGATGAATTGAATTGCCCAAGTGGTGGTGCGACATTTTGTCATTAAATTTTAAACTTTTGGTGTCTTGCTTCCTTATCTCCTAAACTACTAATCTCCATTTTTGTCTGTTTTGCATGGACTGGATTAATATAACTAAGAATAAAATATAAAATGTCCAAACTAACACTTATTATCACACTTAAAAAGTTATGTCTCTTTTCCTTTCGAAAGAAGTTCGTGATTGTTGAAATCAGTGACACTCTTTACATTTATTTTATTTATTTATTTTTTGTTTTGTCTCAGTATATTTTCAGGAACAGCATTATTTTGCTATACAATAAAATAGATATAAATCAAAGAATATGACTAATAGCTAAAAGATTTCTATAGAACATTGAAGGCTTAAACAATGGAGCATCTTAGAAATTGTACAATAAGAGAAATATTCATAAATAAATATTTTGGTCAATATTTGATCAAAGAAAGGAAATCAAGATGCTATGATCATATAAAAAAAATAGGTATAAGAAGAATTATGAAATTAAAGATGAAATGAGAGACTCGATGTAAAGTAAAGTAGAGTAGACATGGTACATTATGGAAAGATAAAGTATCAAATACCGCTTTATATTATGTATACATATTAAGATTCAAAGATTGGAGGAATAAGGTTGAATTTGAAGTTGGGTGGAAAAAAACCTTCAAGTATGAAGAAATCATTGGAAGATTGTTGATTGGTTATGTGTAATTAATATAAGGAAGGTCCAGGTGTGGTCAAAAAGGAACTAAATAGTATAAAATGATGTATTAAAGACCAAAGTTTCACCCCACTTTGCAGGGCTTCATCAGAGCTAAAAATAAAATACAAAAACTAAATATATAAAAGATAATTTCTTATTTCCTTGCCTTTTAGTTTGTGCTTCATTTGTTTTATTTTTCTTGTACCTATTTTTGTATTTGTTATTATTCAACCTGTTCATTTTATGTCTAATATTTATTAATATTTGTATTTATTTTTTATTCATAATTATCTCTGTACCTATCTTATTTCTATTTTCTTTAATTCGCTTTGTCTAATTTTTATATAACTTTTCACATATTGTTTTAGCTATACCTTAGTTTAATTTTTGTTTCATTTCGTCTTATACTCTTACACTGTTTACAATATTTTTATTTTTTGTACCTTGTTTTTAGCTCTGATGAAGCCCTGCGAAGTGGGTCAAACGTTTCCACTTAAAAAATAGTTTTGTACTATTTGAGTTGTTTTTTGACCACACCCAGAAATTTTTTCTTATATAAAATATTATAATTAAAATATAAAAACAAAGTATATAATTTATATATACATATAGATACAAAACTATATTTATTAACATTTTTATCTAATAACTGTATTAGAATCTTCAATGACTTTGTAAAAATAAATAAATTTTTCATTGTGCTGTATGAAGTGTGGAGATACAAAAAGAAATTAATTCATTTTCATCACTATTTAAAATATTTTCCGGACTACGCAGCCATCCCTTTAAGGTTGTTCACCCTTAACCTCTCAAGTCATACTTACTATACTGCAACAACCCATGAATGGTTAAGGGTGCAGTACTTTGTAAGGAAGTACTGTTACTAGACCAATGGTTGTACAAGGAGGCGATTTGGTCAGAATCATGCTTGACCGCCACATTTTTACAAATTAAGGGTGCCCACTTTATGAGGCTGGGTAGACCCAAGGAGGTCTCCAGAACCCATAGGGTTGACTCACAGCTACAGTGTAACAGAAAACTATTTTCTGCCCAGTCGGAAGTCTGGGCATAGTCATACTTAATCCTATCTAATTTGGATTGGATTGTGATTATTTTTTTTGTTCAACGTGAGGGTTGCAATTCCTATAAGGAAAAGGCTGCTCAATATTTTACCAAATTTATATTTTTCTTTTTCTAATTTAATATTTTTTAATCAATTTTTTGAGTGTGGTTAATAATTGATGATATTGAATTGATCCTTTTACTCTCAATTATGTTCATTTCAATTCTTCTACGTTTTGACTCTTAGGTCATTATCAAGGAAATAATCTGAAAATTGTTTTCATATTATTACCATATTATTCCCCCACTACATTTTATAGTTTTGAATACTTTTCTTTAAAACAACAAACATTTCATATATAAACCCATCATCAAATATATTGAAAAATGGACACTATTTAATTAAATAACACAAGTCATAAATTAGTATGGCTTCTTAGCTGAAACATTCTTTTTAAGATATATATATTATACAGCCTTTTTATTTTCAGCTTTAAAAAATTAATCTTCAGAGTATTCAATTACCTAGAAAAAAAAAATTAAAATACTTTAAGGTGACTGCTTTAAAAAATATATTTTGAAAACTATGTAAAAATTTTCTTTGGATGGAATAAATTCAGTTTATTTAAAAATATAGTATTTAGAACAGTTCAGTATTGTACAAATATATTTCTGGTATGTTTGAAAAACTAATATTCCAATAATTATTGTCTCAAAAAAACAATCCCCAGCATTATGCATATTTTTGTGTTTCATGAAAAATTTTCAAATTTGAATCCATCCCCTGTTGCATCTCCATGTGACTTAACATGAATTTTACTGTGAATTTATGTTGAATGTGAAGAAGAATGTCCATTCTTATTGGGATACACTGTGTCAACACCTATAAAATGACAGTAGATAAAAAAGATCTCATTCAATCTCTAGAGAACTTTACTCTATAAATTATTATTTTTAAATTAATCTATATGTAAATAAAGTATTTGTGTGATGTTACTAGGTAATATGAGAAACAAATATTTTGATTTTAATGGATTTCAAATATGGATATGATGTGTTTGAAATTAATCGATGTATTTCTGTTTTATTTTTTTTTTAATTATAATTTTTTAATTTTTTTTTTTTCATAGATTGCCCTAGTAACAGCTTTAAATGCCGCAGTGGTGAATGTGTTCCTGAGAGTGCACGATGTAATCGAACTTATGAATGTCGTGACCAATCGGACGAATACGATTGCCCACCAGGTAGGGTCAAAAGTATTTTATCATTCACTATGTTTGTATCTGGAATGCAACATTGTAGCTTATTATCCGTTTTTAAATTTTTATTTAATTTTTTCATTCTGTGGACTAAATAAGTCTAGTTATTATTATAATATTTAAACAATTAGGAGAATCAATACATTGACAGGATTTGTGATCTTTTTTCTTAATATTCATCTTTACAATTCAATATGTTAGATAATATTGAATTATGGTTTTACGATCAATTTAAGGTGTTTGTCAAGTAAATCAGTGGAGATGTGATGATGGCCTTTGTATAGATCTTTCCATGAGGTGTAACACGATATCAGATTGTTTAGATAATTCAGATGAACGTGACTGCCGTAAGTTTATTGTATTTCTCTTATAGTCATATTCTATGTGTTTTCACAACTCTTGTGTTCGTCTCATTTTCTTAAATGTTACATGTTCTCATTATTCCAATTTGATGTTTCAATATATTTCTTTTATCTGTCTCTTTTTTTTTCTTTTCCTCATGTTAAAAGATGTTTTGTGATGTCCATCTGATTGTTTAGACTTTCATGTTGAAAATTCTTCTTTGCTTTACGCTGCTTTTGAATTCCTTGATTCAAGAAATTTTTTTCAAAAACTTTGTGTTCTTCATGAGTATGAAATACCTACTACCCACCCATGAAGATAGCAGACAAAGATAATTATAATTTTTTCAGAATGACATATTTTATAAATCACTTTTTCTGGTTCTGAAAACCCTTCATGTGTGAAAAGTGAGATCTCAAAAAATATTTTCATCAATTAACATACTTCCCTGTCTTAGATAGTTGAATAGAAATAAATAAATTTTATTAACTGTGAAACAAAACTTTGATAACTACTTTTTGCTTAACAATACATTTTTATTTATGTTTTATTTTAGTCTGATACTGTTAAAAAAAATAGAATAAAATAATTCTAATAGGAAAAACTAAGTTCAATTACTAATTTATAAAATTTGTTAGTTTCTTTGCGGTTTCCATTAAACATAATTATTATTTTCTTTATTTTATTCTATGAACTATTTAAAATGTATTTCCCTGTTCAGTTTTAATTATAACAAAGAATTAAAAACTAATTGACAAATGTTTAACTAATAAACTGCCATATTGAGGCAAATTCTAAAAAAAAATATTGATTATCCAACATGACTTAAAATTTTAACTACTTTAACTAATGAATTTGTTAAATTAATTAATTTTAATTGGCTAAAATTGGTAAACTTTTTCTTTCCTCAATTTAATTAATTTTTCAACTTAAATCTCCTCTTCCCTTTTAAAATAAATGTTTTAAAGGTAAAATAAGACTAATTCAGGGTTTAGGGAGGCATGGCTTGGCAAGCGTTACTAAGAAAATTGTTGCATAAAAAAGAATAATTTATTATTTTTAAAAGATAGATTTACTAAAAGGATTAGTTTATCCTTTCCTTACAATAATAAAAAAGAAACAAAAAGAGTGAGCTGCTGAGCTCAACCGCTTAGATTACATTTTTGAATTTCAGCTCATTTAATACAAAGGAGGGCAAATGCATTGGGGAAAAGATATAAATGAAATGAAAAACAATCTTTATTCTAGGACCAAGTGAACATAAATTATTGGTTATGGTCCAGCGCAGGGGTGCCCACCCAAATGATCTTGCAGGCCACTTTGGAAATGAATCATAGCTCTGTAGGCTGCACACAAAATTATATATCGCCATATTTGATTCAGACCCACTATAGACATTTATTGGAGTGAAAAATTGAATATATAGTTATTATTGTTACATGTAAACAAAGATAATATAATAATAAATGTAATGAAAGCACATTCACAAGAAATATATAAAACCAAAATGCAAATTTTCACTTGAAACTGAGAGACTGCTCTGCTATCAAACATCTACTGTGCCTATCTTCAAATGTTAATTGTATCACTGAGGTTACTTAAGAGTGAAACATAGAACCTGCTAATATCAGATTTACTTTGACCATTATAAAATAAATATATTTTGTGAAAGTGTGATAAACCTCACAGACTGGAAAAATGTTCAAGGTGGGCTCTGGTCTAGCCTATACCCTTGGTATATAAAGCGGTTTTATTAATAATTATCAGATTCTGTATATATAAATTTTATATTTCATCAGAAGATTGAGATTTGAGTAGATAGAGAAATAGCTGAATGTTGAAGGAAGTTAGGAAAGATATTATGGATAGGAGTTGGTAAGAAATTTCAAAGGACAAGAAAGGACCTGTCAAAGGAAACAGTTCTATGTGATGATATAAATATTTATTGGTTGGATCCTGGTGTTCAAGGAGTGAATAGAGGAATGCAAGATAAGGAATTCAGTGATATTAGAAGATTTATTATTTCTTAAGGATTGCAATTGGAAAAACCCAAAAAAAAGGAAATTTATAGCCAAGGATAAATCCATTGTAAAATAATAGCCAGAGATATACATGTGTCATGGAACCCCCAAAATAAATCTTATAAAGCAATTCATAACTCTTTAATTTTTCCTAAAGTTCATCAGTGAGCCCTCCATAAACCAGGCAACCATAATCAAAATAAGGAGAAATAAAAGAGGATGTAAGTAACTGATTGGTTTTTAAAAGTTAAGATTGGCGGAATCTATGGAAACGTCAGGAGATAATAATGGATTTTCTGTTTGTTTGTTTAAAAAAAAAATTATTTTTCCATCTTCTGAATAATATCTCATGGCTAAGAAATGAGTATTATAAATCTTGAGTTCTAAGGATTACACTGAGGCATTATTTTGTTTTGACACTGAAGTAGTCTCGGAAGAAAGCTGCAGATGAGGAGGTAGGAATCTTCTGTATGGTAATGTCTGATGATCATTTTTATGTGACTTATGACTTAAAAAATAAATAAGTAATAAAAAAAAGAGAAAAAAAAAAGCCCAGTTATCTTGGAAAAACACAGTTGAATTTGCAATTATTTTTTTTTTTTTTTTTTATTTCATTTTTGATTTCTATATAGCTTGAAACCAAATACCTTAAATGTTGAGAGAGGAAAGGATTACTTTTTTTTTTGTCAATTATTTTGATATTGACGATTTGTCAATTACAAAGATTCATTACCCAAATCATCATTAACCAAAAAGATTACAGTAAATTAGATCATGAAAGAAACTTTGAATTATAAACACTTTTGGAATACTGTTCTATGCAGAATGTAACTAATGAATAAAATTTTAAGTTATTTTTCTGTAGTTAAAGTCATTTTAAACATTCAATATTCCAAATGGTGTTATTTTCTCTAGTTACTTCATTAATGAAATAAATTGTTCTCAGTTATTATAGATTAAAACATGATCACTTCAAAAATTTGAAAGTCTTCTTTTTCAAAAATAGCTATTAATTTTCTAATATTGTATTTTGTTTTTACAAAAACAATCACATCAAATTATTCTTAATCTTTAAATATGAATTAAATAAATCAAAACTTGTATCCTTTTTTGTCTCAACACTTTTTATTTTTCACCAGTCCAACGTTTCGGCCATTTTAGTCATCCTCAAGGACATTTTCAATTATAATTTCTTCCTCACATTAAATTTAGAGTTACTTTTGCAGGCTATTCTGCCCAGGTCATTCATTAATTATAAGTTAAAAACCTATCTTTTTAAATTTAAAATCATAAATATTTAATTATTCTTATTTAAGATTATCCACACAAATTCACTACCATATACACAAACCATTTATCATAATAAATCATAAATCACCATTGAATAAATGGTTTGTGTATATGGTAGTGAATTTGTGTGGATAATCTTATATAAGAATAATTAAATATTTATGATTTTAAATTTAAAACATATGTTTTTAACTTATAATTAATGAATGACCTGGGCAGAATAGCCTGCAAAAGTAACTCTAAATTTAATGCGAGGAAGAAATTATAAGTGGGCCGCCTGTAGCTCAGTGGTTAAGACACAGTCTTACCAATTTGATGTCTATTGGCAGTGCCAGTTCGAATCCGGCCTGGGACGTTGACTTTTTTCATTGAGTGGCGGTCCCACAAAATGAAGAACTTTGACCCCCAACCATGGTTAGGCAGTATAAGACTCCAATGGGAGTCTTAGCCGAAAAAAAAAATTATAATTGAAGATGTCCTTGAGGTGTTGAGACAAAAAAGGATACAAGTTTTGATTTATTTAATAAATAATTACCTTGTCTCAAGAAATTGAAATAATATATTTAATTTAAATATAAACTTTTCTTCCTGTAAATTGTCTACTCTTCAAAATTTTCTGTACAAAGATTACAGAGTTACTATCGCATGTGCTTAACCCTACTAATCTTAAATGTATATTTCCATTCTTCTTTAACTTTTTAATTTTCATTATTTTACTTTTTCATTTTTTAAAAATTTTGTGTTGTGTTGTCTAGTGATTAACATCTATTGATTTACTTTTATAATTTCATATTTTCTATTTAAAGGATTATTTTTATTATTGAATCCTTTAAGTAATTATAGTTTTTATGAAATACAATAAATATTTATTTTGTTTAAAATTTGTTATTTTACAATTTATTTGAACTTAATAGTAAAAGAATGGAGATATGTTTATTATAGCTTTGCTGAAATTTAGCATTTTTTTTTTTTATTAGTGAAGTTAAATTTTTTTCTAACTGGTTATGGCTTTATGCTTTTTGATGGAACACCCTCTCCCTTCAAAGTTTTGTTTATATCCTTTGTAATCATAGGATTACTCAGCTTATTCTTGTAAAATAATATAATATCATAATAAACCCATTTTCATTATCCTTCTATTCATGGTCTGTTTTGAACTTTAAAAAAAAGTGCAATAAAAACTGTTTATATTATGAATATATTTTAATAAATTATAAATTTATATACTAAATGTGGGCTGACATCAGCTGGGTCTGAGCCAGGGAGAAATAATACTGCCGAACCCCTTCGACTCCATGTTTCAAACCTTTTATTCTTTTTTTAAATAATATTGAAAAAATTATAAGGAAACTCATTACTACATTATCGAGATATAATGAAAGTAGGTGACATTTATTATTTTAAAGTAAAATGGTTTTTTTTTATTTGTATGTATTTGTTCAACAAACTTTTTGACTGTATACATATTTTTTTTTACTCCATTTGAAGTCTTTTGCTTCCTCTGACTGCAGATCTGGGTATAAGTAAAACTTATTACAAATATAAATAGTAAAAACTCTAGAAGAGACATTGAAAATACTTTATAGTTCCTTTGTCCGTGGATTATTTATGTAAACCTGTCGAAAGGAATAAGTTAATTCTGTTGATGGGAATCAGCAAAAATATCAAGTTTATTTTTTTTCAATAATATCAATACTGACATTAATAATTTATTATGAGCAAAAATAGAGTTATAATTCTGAAACTCTTGAAATTCCTAATTTATTCAGCTAATAATATTAAATTTTCCGATCTGAAATTACCCTATTTGTACATTGCTGTGAGAGTGTGTTCCGCTTTTGAGCATGTTTATTTGTTTATGCATGGTTTAGTGTGCCCTGACGATTGGTTTAAATGCGAGAACAATCATTGCATCCCAATGAAGAAAAGGTGTGATAATCAATCCGACTGCAATGACATGAGTGATGAAAAGGATTGTGATAATGGTAAGACATCAGGCCTAGCCCTTAAGTGTTATAGTTGGCCATTCCAAACGCCCAAAAAATATTCATTTATTTCAATTTCACTGGAAAATATACTTCCATAATAGAACATAATTACAATATATATTTTGGCATGATAAACATTTCTATAAATTGAAACTTTATAATTATAAAAACATATGACATTTCTGTAAATTCTTAAGTGATCTGAGATAAACAAAATTAATCTCAGATCACAAGCTTAGTAAGAATCACTATACAATTAGTAAGACACCTATACAATATACAAACCTGGTGTACGCAATGGGCATTAAAAGTTAACCATGACAAGTCATAACATGTAACTTGTACACTCTGCCATGAAACTTACCCTCCAGTATACTAAGACAAATCCTGACACCTCAAATAAATCAGTAACATAATTGGGACAATTTTTTTTGGACATAAGGTTGACTTGGAGCTTACATGTCAAAACAAAACATAAAATGCTAAACTTCCGATTGAGACTATTACATTCCATACTACGCAGACATTCTAAATCATCTTTCAGACAAAAACTTAATTTAATTATTTACTAAAACATATATGAACTTACTCTTGCCAGATTTATGAACCTGCTAAAAAGACAAACAGTTCGAAATCCAATTACAATTTTTAAGACTGAAAATGAACTTACCACTCTACATTTCAAACAAGACCTTCAAACCAACCTGTGCATTCCAACTGTTACAGTGTGGTTAGACCAAAGTCTAAGACTTAATTTTAACATAATTTAAATTTTTTTTTCATTCTTGACTATCTTGAGAATCGATTCATTCCATTTAGAGCTGTTTTTTAATTTATATGTAAAAACAAGATATAAAAGTATTTCTAGCTTGAAACATTCTAAAATGAAGTGGATATAATATAAACTTTCAATTAAGGAATTGCATAATCATAAAGAATAAATAAGACTAAACAAATAAATCAAGGTTTTGTTTACTCCAAATGTTACCGCTGAAACAAATAAAAATCAAGATTTAGCTGATGAAGTGAATATGGATCAAAATTATGTAATTCCTTCAAGTATTCTTGACTATCCAATTTGCACGTTATTAACACTGTTTTTCTAAAATACATTGCAAATATACATTATTATGTTGTATTACTTTTACATTTTACTAGATACTAGATAAAATTTGTATTTTCTTTATAGTTGACAATCTATCAATAAATACTTCTATTTTTTTTTTCATTTTATTTTTTTTTGGGGAAAGGAATAGAGAATTTTATTCAAGACAGGGAAAAGTTGGGGACTGAAAGAATCTACAAGATTGAAGACACCCTGATTAAAAAAAAAAATTTCTTTTGCTAGGGAATCTAGTCTTTATTCTTTATATTTATTTAGGAAGTTCTTTTTTTTTTAAAAAAGTCCTTCTTATTAATCTATTTTGGAAAGATTTTCTTAACTCTTTAGTTTTTTGCTTACATTCCTTTTATTTTATCACTTTAAATGAAATAGATTTTCTATGCGTTTGGTTTGGCCACATTACATTAGTTTAGTATCTGACAAGCATGTGGTTATAGTTATTATACGTGATCCCAATTGTACAATCGGAGGGAGTTCTTGTATTCCTGGAGAACAATGTTCTGTTGATTGGAAACGTTGCGATGGACGTCTTGATTGCAGGGATGAATCTGATGAGTATTGTAAGTCACTTATTTTTTTTTCTTTACCATATTATAAATGATGTTAGTATTAAATTAGTTATGTATTACTGGTGTATGGTTTATAATTATATCATTTTGTTATGAATTAGCAGTGTGTGCGGAATGTTTAACAATTTAACAATAATAATGAAATTAACCAATCTTTACTTTTTTTTCTGGCAGGTTGTAGACTCAACAAAAATACAAACTCTCATATTTAAAGCAAACCATTTATTGAATTTTCTATCCAAAATCATTAAATCACCTTTTTAAAAAATATTTATTTGTAATTATTTAGAGAAAATGAATCTATTTGGTAATTTTTAGATATAACTTGTATTATCTTTAAAACATTTTTTTTTCTGAATTATTCTTTTTGATAGAGAAAAGTATTATTTTGTGTAAAGAGCTTTATTTATATTATCCAAAATTTAAACGAAAGTTGTAAATTCGGTTTGGAATAAGCAGATAATCACTTTCAGTTCTTGACATTAGTTTAATATTTTTGTTTATTTAATGATAGAAAAATTATTCTATCTGTTTAGGCATCTGGACTGGTTGATTAAAAAATGAAATTTATTTCGAACTATGATTTTTTTTTAATAATTTCATCATATATCAGATTATCAATGGCCATATTATCTGTACACCCTACTATCATATTAATATGGTCCAAAATTATTACATTTTTTAAATATTTGTTACATGATATAAAATGAAGCTTCAACTGTTTTTTGAGAATTATGTTAGATACAGGAAAAACATAAATTAATATTAAAGAGTTGTTTTTTATCCATCTATGCATGTTTATTTTAAATGGTTCCAATATCCATAGTTTACAGTGATGTTATCAAACACAGAGATATGACCCATTTCATATTTTTCTGAATTGATCAAAAACTACCATACTTGACAAATGTATTCTTTTTCAAAATCAAATAGGCATATTATTAATCTGTAGGTTTATCACAAACATCATTAATATCATAAACTTTTCTTCTGGTTTCTCTCTGCTTGAATCAGTTTTGAGTATATAATAAAATTTTTAAGAAAAAAAAAGGAATATTTTTCATTTTGTCACATCCATTGTCAGATCTTTTGCCCTTGGTTTTCATATAAACGCCATTATCTTCCATGTTCATTTATTACTGAAACCAATGTTCTTCGTCTTGGGTAGGCACTCAAAACTCCATTTTATAATAAAAGAAAATAATATGGAGAAGCTTGATGTTAAGCAAAGTATATAAATAAAAAATACTTTAAAACTTTACATTATCAGATTTGTAGTTTTAAAAAGTAGGGGTGGTGAGGAATACCAAAACTCAACTATGATTTTTAAAAAATTCATGATTAGACCATAGTCTTGAAATGTAATTTTTCATTATTCTTAATATAAACAAAGAATTAACTTTCAAATATATCAGCAGAAGCACTGAAAGAGGTTTGTGATAGCTGGTAGCTGAGAAAATTTGGAATGCACAAAATTATGCTGTAAACCTTTCAGTAACAGTTAATAACTGAACTGAAGGGCATGGAAAGTGTACTATTACATTAAAGCTCTCCTCTTTAATTTAAAAGTTTGATTATACTCATATTTCAGATATTGGATTTTATTTTTTGTATGCCTTGTATGTATGAGAGATCTGAAGGGGGGAAGGATGATTCAAAATTAAATTAAATTTTCAGGAGCCCCAAAATTTAGTATAGTTTGAGGATTATTCTTTTAGGATTATTGAGGATTCACCTTCTGATACCCATCCTTAATCCCTCAGCAGGTACTAAAACAATATAATTTAAGTTCAAAGTTTCCGAAAAAAATAAATCCTCGAATTATTCATATATTTTGGGTTCTTAAAAATTTTCAAGTTTTGATTTTTTTCCTTTTGTATCTCAAAATATCTTATCACAGTTCTACAAAATTAGATGATTGGATACTTCAATAAAATCATTAAAATTAGCCTTAGAAGTACTTGCCAGTTGTTTAATGTTAATCTTGATATAAGGAGAAGATTGTCTGTGAGGTGAAGAACATAAAAAATCAAAATTTATTTGTAATTACATATTTTTTTATTATTACTTATTTTTTTATTAT
>NW_027109229.1:104434-107357 GCF_000696795.3 Halyomorpha halys | reverse complement strand
TATAGTAACTTTTTTTTTTTTTTTTATTCATTTTTAATTATTAAATATCAATCAAAATGATTGAGAAAAAACCATTTGGACCACATTAAACACTCAATTTTTTAATGTAAAACTATATTACAATGACAATTTGTATTTATATATATAACTGCACATATTTATTGACCATTTTCAAAAATAACCCTCTGAGTCCCAGTCACATTATTAATTATATTTTTGTATATTTGGGATATATATTTTCATAAACATGTTTTCATATATTTGGGATATATATTTTCATAAATATATTTCATATATCTGGGAGTATTTGTAGCAATTTAGTTTAAAAAATTATTTTCTTTCTTTTTTGCTGCTATTTTTTATTAGATCATATTTTGTTTCCTGAGACTTTTATGCCTTGTTTTTAATATTCAGTAAAATATTATGTGGATTGTCATACTGTTTCATCTTTACTAACTTCACAATATTGAAAAAAAAAATTCAATGATTTTTATTGATATTTAATAATTATTTATTACCATTTATTATTTATTTGACTTATCTCAATTTTTTTATTTCAGTTTAATTTTCTCCAATAATAATTGTTCTGAATTATTTATTTATTTTGTTTTATTAAAAATTATTGGTTGTTAATTTTGTAGAACCAGAATTTTTTTTTATCGACCATACATATTTTTAGGCTGTCGAAGTGATCAGTTCTTGTGTGGTGATGGTCGTACTTGTATCAGTAGAGATGAAGTATGTGATAAGCGCATTAATTGTCCAGATAGCAGTGATGAGGATAAATGTCCAGGTAAGAATCTAGAAAGAGGTAATTTTTTTCCTTACTCTGAAATTATTATTCATGTCTGTTAGTTAAACATATTTTAACTTTTGTGATGTAGTATTTGGATATGTTTTTGTTCTAACATTTAGATTTAGTGGTTGTGCTTAATGTAGTGATTTGTAAGTACAATTTATATAATTTTAACAATGCTCATTTATCAGATTATTTGTTAATTGCTAAGCCCATTAGTCAGCTTCCATTAGTAACAAAATATTCTATTATTTTACCCAAAACATTTATCTTAGTCTGTTTTTTATTAATCTAAATACTTTTTATAATCACAGAACAAGGGATAATTTCTGTATATATTGTTGATTTTAAAACCGTATATTATTTGTAAATATATTATATTAAATAATTGTTTATTACTTATGAGGTGGTGAGAACCAAAGTTGACTATCCCGCATTGTTAAAATTGAGTTTCAAAAATTATAGCATTGTATGCCATGCCATCTGTTGGTTGTATAAAGAATTATATTAATTTAGTGATTTAACATTTTAAATGTTAAACTCAACATAGTAAATATCAAATAGTGAATTCAATTAATGCTCACTATATCCAATGAAACTGAATTGATGTAAACTGCAATTAAAATTGATTATTTGATACTGAAAAAAAAATTTTTTGTACATTTTAATAATATATTTTTCCAACTTATGACAATCTTCTGAATACTATGGAAATAAAATTATATAATGATGGATACTAAAATAAATAAATATTACCAATTTGTTGGTTGGGGTAGTTATCTTTATTTTTAAAAAATTCAACATCATTATAGTTGATGATGTATTTATCTACCACAGATCAATGTTTTTAAATATTATTGCACAAATATTCAGCATGTTCTTAACATAAATAATTTTTACAAATTTCATGTTTGTTTTTCCAATTTGCACTTACTAGCTACTCCAATTGCACATAGTAAGAGTACAAATACATTTTTTAGTAAATATACTCATCTTTATATCTTTTTTTTTTTTCATTTCTTAGTCTTTTGTTTTATATGGCTCATTCCCAAAGGGGCTATGTAGGAGCAAGGGGTGCGACTTTTCAGAATAGTAATCCAATAAAAAAAAATTAAATTGGGAATAATTTATTTCGTAAATATTTTAATTTAAATTCACTGCCCACTCAAATAATAAATATTTGATTTTTGAAGAAAATAAATAAATAAAAATGAAGCTATGTCAAGTTCATGTCTCTGTTCTGTATTCCATTGTATTTTATATTTCATAATTGGTTGCAGTTTTGTAAAAGAAAAAGATAGTTTTAAAAAAATATTTTATCACTATATTAAAAATTTTAAAAAATATATATATTATAACAAAATTTATCTTTGTAAAGATTAAGAACAATCCAAAACCATTTATTACTTTTTATTAATGAAAATTGGAAGACTGCTGATTGACCGTGTGTATCAATGAATGGAATATGGTCCATGGGTGTGGTCAAATAAAACTCAAATAGTTATTACTCCATTCATTAATGAAAATTATTTTCTTCACATAGGTATTCCTGTTGTACTTTATCAACTATTTTTGTAATGTTTGTGCTGTAAAGGCCTTCTATAAAATCTTTAATTTGAGAAAATCGTACCCGAACAGAGCAGATTTAATAAATTTTCTTTAAAAAACAAATATTTGGGCTCTAAAAGAAATATTTCTCTTTTATATACAGTAAACATTTTTTTTACATATTATAGGGTTAATGGCTCTTATATTTGTCTGGCTGTGATCCAACCTGGGTTTCAGTTTGAAGGATTTTTTCACAGCAGCTACAAAAGAAATTTCATCTCCAATTCATAAATAAGTTACTTATTTTCACTGCAACAAAAATTTTTTAAAAAGAAATAAACTAATCTTCTTAAAATTTATTGGAGGTCAATTATAAATTTATATTGAAAATTAATGGATATTTAGCCTCATTATTAATATTATCTTTATTCAAAAGATTATGTCATTATTCTAACTATTCGGGGATTGATATTCGAAATTTCTAAAATATGTATATATGCACAAGAATGGAAATTACCTAACAAACTAAGTTCTATATATCATTCCGTAAGTTTTGATTACGAATTAGGTGATATCATA
>NW_027109229.1:99928-104384 GCF_000696795.3 Halyomorpha halys | reverse complement strand
TATATAAGTATATTATAACAAAATTTATCTTTGTAAAAATTGAGTACAGGCCTAAACCATTTATTAGGTTTTATTAATAAAATTATTTTCTTCTACTATCTGTTTTAATAATGAGAACCATCATTTTTGAATTGAAAAACGTATTCCTGCCTGCATTATGAATTATTTTTGTAATGTTTGTGCTATAAAGGCCTTCAATAAAATCGTTAATTTGGGAAGATTGTACCAGAACAGACCAGATTTAACAAATTTTCTTTAAAAACAAATATTTGAGCTTCAAAACAAAAATTTCACTTTTATATACAGTAAAGAAATTTTGTTATATATTGGAGGGTTAATATCTACCTGGTTATGATCCCATCTGGGTTTCAGTAGCAAGGATTTTTTCATTACAGCTAATTTACTTTACAAAAGTAATTTCATTTCCAATTCATAAATAAGTTATTTATTTTTACTACATCAATAAATTTGATAAAAAAAGAAATAAACTAATCTTTATATTATATAATTTATTGAAGGCCAATTAAAAATTTACTTTGGTCATTTTTTCGTGATATTAATATTGTCTTTATTCAAAATATTATGTCATTATTCTAACATTTCGGGAATTGTTCCCTATATTCACAATTTCTATAATAATTTAATGCATCACTTCTACTGTTTTCTATCTCAGTTTTGGTAAATTACTTTCATGTGGTATTTAACTTACTTTGCCATCCATATTTCTTAATTCTTCTTCAATTTTTTTGCAAGCCATTTTTTATATTTATTTATTGAAAATTAATACCAATTTGGCCTCTATATTAATATTATCTGTAGTCATATTGTAAGTTATAGTTATTGTATTTTGACTTCCTACAAAATTTAAATTTTTATCAAATATTCAAATAATTTACCAAGACCTAAAGAAGAAATTTTGTAATCTCATACTTAAGAAATTGTGAATATTAATATGTGAAATGGTAAAATAATGACACATATATTACTTTCTGAGTAAAAATAAAATTAATTTGTTGGCTATATTGCCATTTATTTTTTATAAGTAATAAATTACTCTTCATTTTTCAAATAAAAAGAATGCCATATATTAGTCCTTTTAACATCTTCAAGTTATATGGAAACTGATTGCTTTAGACTAATTTAAACAGGGTAGTAAAATCATAAACACTAAAGGTGCCTTTACATGTGAAGGGTATTTCATGTTGTATATTTTAATGATAAGAAGATAGTTGACCGTTGATAATATATATGAAGAAGATGGTTTGAGGAGCGGTCAGAGAAGAACTTTGATAAGTGAAAAAAAAATTTATTAATTAGTGCCAGTAGTAGTAACACTAATAAATAAGTTTTTTTACTTATTTGTGTTCTTTGACTGCACTCCCAACCATCTTCTCCTCATATGATGCATATTTTAGTCGGTTACTATTGGCTATTATTCTCACTACCCAGGAGCCATCACTGCTGTAGCGTTAACGTCAATCTAGGATAATGCACCTTTTTTTGTCTCAATTTGTCCATGATTTTAATTATAATTATTCATAGTTATAGTTCTGCATCGTGAAAAGGATACATGTGATTTTTTGCCAATACTTCTGCACGCATAATTTTGTTATACATTGCATTTTTTTCTTAATCAATACTTTAGATAAGATTCCCTTTCTACAATAATGTATATTATAAATACATAGAACATAAGATTGAAGCAATTCATATTTATTCTCACAAGTTAAGGGAAATAAGGAAAAAAAACTCTTTAAATATTTTTTATTAATGAAATTTTTATTTTTTCGGAATAATTTTTTTAAGCGATTTAGTTCTTGCTTCACCTTCTACCTAAGCTCAGGGAATTATGTTAATTTGTCAAAAAGTAGTTTTTTTAATATCTCACATAATTTTTAGATTAAATTTCAGATATTTTTTTTACGTTTCAAATTACAATTTTCTAACAATTTATTTACTAAATAAGGAAAACCTCTTTAAAAAACTGTTGTTTTTTTTTAAACTACTATAAACCTTCATTATAATGCTAAAAAGAGCCCTAGAAGAGGAAAATAAAAAATAAAAATAAAATGAATTTTTAAATTTATTTTATGTTCAAATACATAAATAAAAGTACTTAATCTATATTATTGATGGTCCTGATTTCTGATATATTTAAAAATAAAATTTTCTTATTGATTAATTGAGTTAAATGTTAACTATTTAATTACATTTATTTATTCTGCTATGGGAATGGATTTTCTCGAACTATTTCCTGGAAGAAATGATTAAAGGAAAAATTGGATTCCTAAAACTAGACTGTTGTTTCTTATCGGTACTGTATTTAGAACTTCAAGTCAACCTGTCTCATATTTGCAAAACAAAATCTTTTAAATGTGAAAAAAAAATTTTAAAAACACATGTTTCAGAGTATCATAATTGGGAAATTGATTCATTATAATGAATAAAGTACAAAGTAGAATGAAGTTTTAATATATACCTAAGAAAGTCTTGCAACCTAAACTTTATTTTTTCTTTGTTTAAAATTGAAATTTCATCCTTTGGTTCTTTTAGTTATATCTGCTTCTTTGTTCATTATAAAAAACAAACAAAAAGTTATTTTTTTTTTTATATAAAAAAAATAACTTTTTTACAAATTACCACAATGAAAGAGTATATTATCCTGTTTGAAAAATTAGGAATTTGCAATGTTTTGCAATTCACATGCAGAAACGGCCAATGTATTCCTGGCGAATACCGTTGCAATGGTGTCCCACAA
Organism: Halyomorpha halys; assembly: GCF_000696795.3. Lineage (NCBI taxonomy): Eukaryota > Metazoa > Arthropoda > Insecta > Hemiptera > Pentatomidae > Halyomorpha > Halyomorpha halys. The sequence continues at coordinate 101,626 of NW_027109229.1, read as the reverse complement.
TGTGATGATTCCAGTGATGAAGAAGACTGTGGTGGTAATTTAATTTTTATATTAAATGATAATTTTTATTTTTGTTTTAAACTTAAAAGTATATATAAAGAATCCTGATGATAATCACTGCTCCTGGTGGTCATGATGAGAATTACTGATAATGTTAAAGTTGTTTTTGTTATAAAGTCTTTCTTGGTTTCCATGTAAGGTCTATGTTCTGATTTATGGCAATTTATGTTCGGGTATTAAAAAATAACATTTTAATTACATGCAATCACTAACATATTTCTGCTTTGCTTTAATTGTGGCACATCAAACAAAATAATGTTTTCTTATTTTATTTTGAATTGGATGTATTCCTAAGATAGTATTTCACACATGGAAAATTTTTTTCTACTGGGGCAGTTCCACTGACTGTCCCTAAGATAGTAGGGTTGTCAAGGTACTGTAGTAAGGCAGAAGTTGACAGGTGTGATCTAATTAAATCAATAATAAATTGTTTATATATGAAAAAATATATAAACATCACATACATTATATTGATTACAGCAGACAACTTCTGCTCGCTAGGTTCACTTGAGAGATAAACAAACCCCCAAAAGATTCTGTTCAATTGTGTTCTAGCGCTAAATTAAATAATCCCAAAATTTTAGAAGTATTTCACAGCTTTTATATAAGGCCATTTTAAAATTATCATATTTCCTGACAAAAACTCAGAAGAATTATCATTAATATAAATTAAAAGTAGTCAAGATATAATAAACTGAAAAATAAAATAAGAATATTTAAAATAAATACAAGAAAACATGGAAGTTGACAAATAAATCATAAGGTAGTAATTCTGATGATGGCCACCAGGAGCACTGATCATTAGAATTCTTCACCAGTACCCAATTAATTCAAATTCCAAAATAATTAAGATATATCTATACTTTTATAAATTATTTTATTTTTTTTAGAATAAAATCAAAATAATTTATAAAAATACATCAATTGTATTATTATAAGATCTGAAAATATTTTTTGCCATAAATATACATACATCCCTCTGTTTATGGATGTTGTCCGTTTCATGTACATTACTTTTAAATATTAAAAGAAGTAATATTTTAATCTTTTTCATTTAATTTAAATTGAAAATATCTCCTTTTAATTCATAACAATTCTGTGCTATGGTTGTTCTCACCATTTTCAGATAAAAATATATATTCTTATAGCAATTGTTATATTAAATTTTTATATTTATTATTAATAACAAATTTATTGTTATTGATTTTTATTAATCATGAAGTAAGTCTGTTAAATGTCTGAGAATACTTAAAACATTATTTATAAAAACTTCATCCTGTAAGCACCCTATGGTGTTTAGATCATGGGATTATAATATAAAATGCATTTCTGAGTTCCAATAGTATGTAAAAATGTATAGTGAGAAGGGATTCACACTAATGAGCAGTAGTGATATTTCAGAGGGTTGAATTTTTGACTACGGGAGATGAGCATCCCTATATATGTTATTTGATTTTTTTTTTTCTATATAACAATAATAATAAAATCTTAGGAAATCCGAAGTTTAGATGCCAATAACACCAATTACTGTCTACATACATTTGTCCAGTGACATTGTATGTATGCAACGATTTGTATCGGCATCGAACCTTTGGGTTCCCTTAGCCGTTACTATTATTATTTTTAAAAAATAATAAA
>NW_027109229.1:86246-99878 GCF_000696795.3 Halyomorpha halys | reverse complement strand
AATACCATTAAGGCATCTTATAATAAATTATAATGAAATTAAGGCTAACTTCACTTAATTATTTGGCCCTGCAAATAGTGAAAATTTTAAACTTCATGATGGGAAATAAAAACTGTATTTATAAATCATGAATATTAATCACTGGTAAATTTAGCATTCTTCATTTCATATACAGTAAAGGTAAATTAACATATTATTTTGATTACATTATTATAATTCAATTAACTTTTTTTTTATTACATATAACTCCTACATTGAGGTATTGCAATGCTAGTGCCTAAAAGTTATTGTACATTAGATATTCTATGCGCCCATGTAATTAATGCTTATAGATCAAGTAAACAGTTAGTAATTTGTAGTAATAAGTTGTAATTGTAGTAATTTGCCTAGTAACTTTGTGAATAATGCTTATAAAAGAAAATATGCTTAATTTCTAAATTAATGGCTAATACAACTTTTTACCTACTTAGCATTAAGCAATTAATATTAAAAATAGGGTTTAGTCTTTATTATTATATTAAATAATTTTAGAATGTTCAATTTTTATTACATTGAGGAAAGTTGCTTAATATTATATCACTTCCTATGTTTGGTTTAGTTTCAGACATAACTTCAGTGATGAAGCAATTTGCAATAATATTAAGGAACAAATTTTTCATTCGTAACATTGGTTAGAGTTCAGTTAAAAAAAAAAAAAATACTTCATTAATTTTCTTATAACTAAAATTACACTTATTTATATTAATTTAATTAATTATAATCAAAGCATTTTTTTTTTATCATGTCCGAATTGACTTTTTTGTATCTATATCTATCATTGATTGCTTACATACTATCAAGAATTGGGACTGTGTTTAAAATTTATGATTCAAATGTCAGGAATTTATTTTTATTTAGATTTTGAGCTGTTATGAAGAGCTTGTTGAACTTGTTCATTCAAAAAATTCTATACAAGCTCAGTAAAATATACATGTACATAAAATTAGATTATACCCATTAATTTTATTCTGAGAAATTGGTATATCATATGATATAATCAGATAAATGATTCTAAAACATTGTTAATATATATATATATATATACATACTATAAAGTTCAATAGATCTGTTTGAATTATTATTTTTCAAAGCATTGCTTACCAAAGATATGCATTCATTTTCCTCTTCCATTACAATTACCTCTATTTTCAGTCGAGTATAAACTATGCCTGAATCAGATAAAAAAAATGACCTCAAAATAAACAAGTGACTTCTAGCAATATTCTAACTGGATAATATTGTGACTGGGTGACTATGATAGTCACTTAGTTAGACTATGAAAGGATCGAACGCAAGGAAGGTAGTTGAGTGTACCAATTGAAACTTCAAAATTTCAATTTTCAATCACCACCCCCCAGTCATGCTATTTTTGTCTACTTATAACACAGCCTGTGGGTGATTAGAGGCTTAGTATGATAACAGAATCTTAATTTTATTTTAATTCATTCCTCAAATTAAATAGTGGTCCAAATTAGGTAACTTTCCACAATAATAATTACTAAGTCTTAAGACAATGAAGTATGATTATTTTCATTTTCTTTATGAACTAAACTGTTTCTATCACCTCAAATTACTTAATGCTAAAAACCAGAGTCTTAAAGATTTTGTACATCTTAATGGTAGTATAAAAAAATGTTTTTTCATCAATATTTATAATGCTATTGATAGTATTGAAAACTTTAAATTGCTTTTTAATAATAATTTCAAAGAGATTCTGGTTTTGAGATGTTTCATTAGTAATAGCTTCTATTTGAACCATTAATTTGAGTACAATTCTGTTAAGCTTATGAGCTATTGCTACTGCCTTTGACAGTGCAAGATTTTACTTTGTGTTTATTTAAAATAATTTTTAGTTATAGTAAAGGCAATCTAGTATAGAATCCTAGTATATGTGTTGCTTAATATCTCTGTATCGCTGGCAGATATTGATTGTATCGCTAATGAGTTCCGGTGCGATAATGGTGTGTGTATCTCAAACGAATATGTCTGTGATGATATTAAAGACTGCACTGATGGAAGTGATGAGAAAAACTGCCAAAAACGTATGTTCATTTTTTTTTTTTTATAATTACTGTTTTTATCTATTTTTTATCTTTACATTTCATTTATTTATTTTATAACAATCTTCATATGAGGCTTTGCAGTGCCACATGATCTAATTGCCAAAAAATTGATCACCAAAATAATAGACTTGCCATTTTCAATGTCATGCCAACAGATTAAACTATAGAAGTGAGACTCCAAATAACCAAGTTTTGCAAAATGGTCCGTGTAAATGGTAAGCCTAGCTCAAAAACTAAAATTTGTTTTAACTGATATTATATAAATCGAAACTGAAATTACATATTTAAAGCGAGTATATGCCTGGGATGTGACAGCAACTTTTTCGATAAAATCAACAGATCGGAGGTTCTAATTTTTAGATTTTTTTATTTTCTCGTAAACTATTTGAACAATTTTGGTTAAACTCAATGACAATGTACAATTAAATTATCTTTAAAATTAACTAAATCTTATTCTCGTTAAAATAGTTTGACAGGGCTGAAATGAGAATTTTTTTTTAAACCTTCCCCTTAAGTACCTTTAATTTTGTTTATTTGAAAAAAATTAACAGTTCTTATTGTTATCAATAATAAATATTGGATAAATACAAAATATCAATGAATTTTATGTATAACTTTAGGGAAAAAACCAACTTGAACGGGAAAAGCCGAGACAGCCCGATCTTTCCCGATTGCACAATGGCTTTTGTTAAACTGTTGTATTCTTGGCCAGAACTAAATTTGTATTCATTATCCCAACATTGAAAAACCCAAAATATGAATTTTATTTTAACAAAAATGAAATTTTTTTCTTTATAATTTTGGCTTTCTTCGGTCTTTGGATTTTTTTTTTTTAAATCACAGAAACAGCAATAATCTTAACATGAGCCAAAAAATCTTCACAAAACTCAGGGACTCGGGAGTTATAAGTGAACTGGACCTTCTTTTTCTGTAATATACCAGAATTTTTTTTCCACATTCTAATTCAGTGTTTTATTGTGATATATTCTAATATTTATTTTCCTCTTACTGCATTTACCGCAATGTATTCTAAGACTTGGTTTTATATTGGTTCTGGTTGGTCCCATATTGATTTTATTCAATTCCACTCATTTTTATTCACATATGCATAAACTCGACATACCAATTTTCAAATTCAGCTTTTTCAATTTGGCTGAAATTTTAAGAAAAATTGAGAATTTTTGTGAAACTAGTCCAATATTAGTTTTTTCAAATTCCATCTGCTACTTTAACTTTACCATGCACAAAAGTATTTCTCTTGGCATGCATGTTTCAAATATAGCTCCTCCCATAGATTTTCTCAAATCTATCAATATATATCAAATTAATTTAAAAATAAATATAATAAAATTTATTTTTATAAACCTGGAAATTTAAATAATTATGTACCTACCCAATAGAAATCGTGAAGAAGTTATACTAACCTCTGTACTTGGCAGACTATTTTTTTGTAATTTGGTGCATATGTTTAATTTTGCTCTACCAAAAACTATTAATTAAAGAAATTAATAAAGATTTATGGTTTTGTCAAAATGAGATAAATTTCCCCCAAAAAAATATTTTTTGGATCTTAGATCGCTTGGCCTCACAAGGCTTCATATATTCTGGTGAACCATTTTTAGTATTTTATTCCACTCAAGACAGAAAGATGATTTCAGACCTCTCATCTAGTGCCCATGGGTAAAGAGTGTTTCCTATCCTTAATCTTAGTTGGATAATTTATGTTTTCCTTTATTTCCAGTTAGAAGGTAGTTTTCATGGCTGAATGAATATATTTTTCCTTTTTAGTTTGTTTCTTTATTATAACCTATACATTTTTAAATATATAATTGCCTAAAGGACAAAAAAAAAACTGAGAACAATAATACAATGTTTTCAATACATATATTTGTTCTAGTTTTGGATATTTCGGGGATACTGTGCTCCACTTGTGAGCAGAACACAATTCACTGTTGGTTTCAAAAATAGTACATCTACAATTTCATACAATTTGTTAGTTCCATTTATGGTTATAAATAGAGAAAACAATTAATAAATAAAAGAATATTTTAAAATTATATTATACTTAATATGTTAAAATTGTCAACTTAATAATAAATTTTAACTTCTACAGAAAACAATGCTACTAGAACAATGATTTTTTCTTTAAAAGAAGATTAAATTGTTAAGATTTAGAAATAGACTGTCTTTGAAGATGAGAAACAATTCAATTCAAAAAGATTTTGGATAGAGAAAAAATATAATAAATAGATAAATTGAAGAAAACTCATTTATAAAAAAAAAATAATAAGAAAATACTCTGAACATGAAGAAGACCACAAGTTCATTCCTGATATCAGGAATTCCAGCCTATGGAAATAATTAACTGATATGCTCCCCACCCTCTTCCCACTGTCTATTATTAAACTTTAACAATTTAACCTTATTTTACAATAGGAATCATTGATCATCTATCATGGTATATTATTAGAAGTTAAAATTTATTATTATCATGCTGATGATTTTAACATATAATTTTATTTATTATTCATATTTTCATTCATTTACGTTCATATAATTTTAAAATATTCTTTTATTTATTAATAGTTTTCCCCTAAGATTATATAGTCTAATAGACTAACAAATTGTAGATGTACTATTTTTGAAATTGACAATGATTTGTATTGTGCTAAGGAGGGGGACAAAGTATCTCTATTTTGAAAAAAATATATTTTTTTTATAAGTTTTGTTTTCCTCTAGACAATTATAAATTTTAAAAAATCCTTTATTTCTTTGCTAAACCATGGCATACCATACTCTCCTTCAAACGGAATGTTAACCCAAAAAGAGGGAAGTTGACAACGGCCTTCTTGCTCTGGTTTAAACTGAGTTTAATAGAAATATCCACTGTAGTAATCTAAACTGAAACAGAAGGCTCCTAGTGATTGACTCCCCCACCACAGCTCATCATAAGGCCCACCTTTTTTGGGTTCACTTTCCTTGGAAGCTTACCCTTTCCATTATACTTCTTCCAAGATCATACATTGTGATTAACCATGCACCTTTAACCTTCTTGTTCCATACCATGTAAATTTTCCAAAATTGGTTATCAATTTTATATTCTGATTTATTTAGTCAAATAATACATCAATTATTGCTGCTAATGAACTTAATGAAATGATCACTGGGAGGAAAATTTAAGATGAGAAAATCAAACAGATTTATCCACACTGTTGGTCTGCAACTAATGTTTTGTAGCAGAATGTTCGCCAGCCATAAGCAGTTTTTGTCTTGACTATTTTTTTGTGTTTTTGAACATGATATTGTTTCATCTCTTTTTATATATTTGAGGGTGTGAACTGCAAAATATTTATAAATCAAGATAGCAGTGGTTATTACTACTGAAGAGTCTAAAGTCATCCCTTGCTTTATTTTTTTATATTTAAAAATCAATGATTTTACAAAACTCTCTTCTTTGAGTAATCAGTGTACTGTAAAACTTATTACATAACATGATGAAAACTTTTCATTTTCTGGTTTTGCTTCCATTGCCTCACCAAGCACCATATTGTTATATAAGTCATCTTATTGTACCTATATAATTTCATTAAGAACGTTCAAAGGCAAAACAAGGATTCTGTGTTTATTTACACATGTATTGGGAATTAAAAGAATAAAAGTTGGAACCAAATGGTCTCAATAATTCTCTACCATCTTAAGATCACTGATCTGTAATATATCTGAATATAACACAATTGAACAATTTAGTGATGTGGTCCAGGACTAACCAAAATAACTATCATTTGTAGTATGTGCTACCCCTTATATTCATCAAAGACCAATAACATAATGAGTACCATAATTTTCCCTTTGTGGGTTGCTCTTCTCTCTCACAGAGTAGTGTTTTAGAGAAGATTAAAACATATTTAAAAACGTAGAAACTATTGTAGATTAAGTTGATCAATATCAACATAATTTTACATTTTGGTTCTGTTCGTAAAGTTAGGGAAGAAATACATATTTTCTATTTAAAATTAGCATTAGCGAATAATATAGAATAAGGTTGATCAAAATACATAAATAAGTTTATGTTTTATTAACTTTTTCTTATTTTTCTTTTATCCCTTTTCTTTCTCTATTCTTTTCTTATTTTTCCTTACCCGCATTATTAGTTTTTTTCACCATTTATATTATTATTGTCATATTTTCTAATTACTTCTTTGTCTTATTTAACTTTATATTTTGTTTCTTTATTCTAATATTTTACTTTCATATTTCATTAGTTAAATATATTTTCTTTCTTTGTTTTTTTCCATAACTTTAATTATTAAATTAAATTATTCATATTTTGTTGTTTCTTTGCAGTATATAACTTATGTTTTTATTTCATTAATTATGTTATTTTACTTACCTATATATCTATACGTTTTATTTCCCACTTCTTACATTACTTTATTTTTATATATTTTCATTCTGTACAATTATTTACTTTAATCATTCTATATATCCTTTAATTCATTGGTTGTTATCTTGTTTTTTGTCCTTAGCTCTGATGAAAGCTAAAAATTCTAGCCGAAACATTGGCTCTAATAAATAAGTTTTTTAACTTATTTATGTTATTCTATAACCGCACCCCCCAACCATCTTGTCCTCATATATATTATCCAAGGTCAACTATCTTTTCATCATCATTTTAATTTTCTCCTTTGAAATGAATAATAATAAAAAACAATAGCTAGGAAATCACTTTAGTCAGAAGGAAAGTCTTTATAAATTGGATTTTTGAGACATTGAAACTCATGCCGAAAAAAATAAAAGTTTTAATTACATCATTTGAAAAATTAAAAGATATTAACCATCTTTTTACAAAAGAATATTATAGGAAGAAATTTGAGACATTTTATTTTTATAAAAGAGTAATTGATAATAGATTTAATAATGAAGGAATTTGTGGAGGATCATAAGATGACAAGCATTAGAATGAAGATGATTTCATAAAGAAATTTCACAAAACTTGATACATTCAGATCTAATTACCAGATTTTGGCCCGTAAAACATCTCACCTTCAGCTATATCGAAATTGGATTCATAAGAAGAAAAACCAAAAATTTTAATGCAGAACAAAAATTTCATATGATAGCAATATAATTTTTGCTGATTTCTGAAAAATTTGACCGGATGAATCTACAGATTTTAGCAGTCCACCCTCCCAATTTTTTTATCATGTTTTTTCAGGAGAGGTTAAAATATTCCTCATGTCCATAAATCCTCTCTAACATTCTTTTCCTATTTTTTATTTTACAGTATATCCAATTATTTTTCCAGCTTTTGATTTTTTTTTTTAAGCTTAATTGTAAGAAAAGTTTATTTATTTTTTCTATGAATTATAAAAAAAAAAAAAAAAAAAGGATGTTTTGAGTTGTGTAGTAGCTAGTTTTGTATTTGAGCAGGTGCTTGCGAGACTACGGACTTCATATGCATCAGTGATGGTAAATGCATAAGTTGGTCAAATTTATGTGATGGCAGGGTGGATTGTAGAGATGGAAGTGATGAAGATAATAGGCATTGTAGTAAGTATACCAAAAGTATATAAGGGGTATGCTCAATTCAAGCATCAGGTACTTATAAATCCATTATGGAAATTCTAATTTTATCTTTGTAAGTGTATAATTACAATTATCAAAATAATAATTTAGAAATATAAATTATTATTGAATTCTGTCCAGTCTTAGAATAATAATTAGTCTAAATATTTGAATCACTAACATGTAGAAAATATCCAATGAAATATAGTTTGAACTCTGTCTACTTTACTTTGACAATTTAAAAAAAAAGTCTTATATCTATACTTTCTAAAAAAAATATATTTTTTTCAATAATTCATCACAGTTGTTGTTTAAAATACAAAATAATTTAATATCATGAAAACTGCCAGTATTTAAAAATGTATTATCATATTTACATAATAAAAGGGTGTGCACGCATGTGATTGCGTGTCTTAGTTTGATAATGTGTACTCTTTGTTAACCTGGAAACTGATTTGAAAACTATTTAAACGCCTAGCTATCGGTGTTATAGAGAATGAGATGTAGTAAATATGTGATTTCTTCGTAGTCGTTACAGTACTGCTTTGCTTATTAAGGCTCATATATCTTAATTTCAAGTAGTGTTTACTGTCTGTTATGATAATGTAGCTAATAATGTACTTGTACCAGCTCAGTAATGCTATTAGTAATGTTGATAATTATAGTTGTTATGTTATAGGAGCAAAAGTTAAGTACTGTTGCTATATAATTTTTCAAAATTATATTTTCACTGAAAACTTATTTGTTTCTAGGACCTTGTACTGCTTCACAGTTTGAATGCAACAGTGGTCAATGCATTCCTTTGAGTCAGAGATGTGATGGAGTCCCAAATTGTATTGACAACAGTGACGAAACCAATAATGATTGTACTAGTAAGTGTAGATATATTTTGGAGCATCATTCAAAATATTATATATTTTAATTTATCTGGAAAGCAAACATGATTATTTTTATTTATTTTTTTTTTTCTCAAACTCCATTGTAGAATGTGCTGGGAATTTTTGTTTTAAATCTTATTCTTAACGCTTTAATCTACAAGCCATTTAAGTTTATCTTTCTCAATTGACCAATTTTTTTTTTCACTCAAAAGCAGCAATAAACAATTAGAACACAGTGTAATGCATTTTTTTTTTTTAACTGCCAACTATCATGCCAGATCTAGTGTGACAGTTTGAGGGATAAATTAGGTACAGAGTAGATTCTATCATGAGAGAAATTGTAGTTACACCATAGCATTGGCTGTAATAGTTATAAACGGTCACACTGTTTTTCATGCCTTCAAATGTTGCAAGCTCTCCACCACTGTGTGTTTTGTACAATATCTATCTTGCCAACTTATTATTTATGGAAAGTTGTGTAGCTTTTCTGAGGAAACTTGTCATTTAGACACTACTACATAATTTACCATTGGTTTGGGTATCTATTAAGTGCTTCCGCTAAAAAGGTTATAACTGTGATATTTAACAAAATGAATTTTTAGCTTGATGATATCCATGTATCAGCCATTAATCCTTAACAGAGGTTCGTATTAGCCAGAACTGAAAATATGTTAATTTGATCAAAAGTTCAACTTTTATTTTTCTTATATTTGAAAAGTTTGAAGAAATGTTAATATTAAATTCTGAATTTTCTTTTAGTAAGTTTGATAAATTAATTTCTTTAAATTTTTGAGGTGAAAAAGCATGGGGTATTATAATTATAAAAATTATAAGTACACATATATGACATGGATCAACATTTTTTATTAAAATAAATTATTATTTTAAAGATTATTAAGGTGCAGGAATATGGGACAATTGTTCCGAAATGTTGTACAACAATGAAGAAAAATATAAAATACTTAATATTCATCTTTAGAAGTTTTTTAACCTCAAAAATGTATAGAAGTTAATATTTAAGTTTTTAGAATGTAACTCTTCATTTATCTTACTATAAATAATAAAATACACATATTCTGTATGTCATTTGTGAAGTAAGATTCACTACTGTTTTATTGTTGAGTAACTGCTTGTTTTATTCACAAGCGGACAACAACTCTTTCTGATTCCATCAAATAAATCCTGATTTTTTATTCAGTTCAAAAAACTTAAAATTCAAACTAAGAAGAAAAACTGATTATTTATGAAACAATTCTGTTTGTTTAGTTGTGTTGCAAAAAATAATGCACATTAATAAGTAATTTGTTACGCTCACCAGTTATTTTTAAAAGTACGGGTATGCTCACCTATGCCTATGAGTATTAAATATCAACATTCCCCTTTTAATTCCAATAATCTAAATTTGTTTTTTACTTGCAGATCGACCATACATTCCAGAACCTCCTCTCCGTTGCAGGGATGATGAATTTACCTGTGTATCCAGGGATAAATGCATACCAACTTATGAGCATTGTGATGGCAAATATGACTGTCCAGATCGTTCTGATGAGGAAAATTGTGGTGAGTAATATAAAATAATAATTTATTTCTTACACCTCCAATTTTGTTGTAATAAGAGAGAGAGAGAGAGATAAATTCTTTATTCAACCACCACTGCTGCCTAAATACACTGGGTTGCTAAAATACAGAGTATACTTATCAGTCTTATTAGATATATACATAACAGAACTGATAAAAAATATTCACTGATATATTGATCACTTTATCTCAAAAATGACAAATGCCTGTGAAACGTTTTTAACTGTTGTCCCATTTAGGTGTGGATGTGCAGTGATGCTGGGTTTAAAAATTGGACTTTTAAGTATTAAAAAAGAACTAAAAAAATCTCAAAAACTATACATTTTCTAGATGATTATAACCACTTACTGGTAAGGTTAAATTCTCTAATGAACAAAGCAAAAACGATCCAAATCGAATCAGCATTAGCAAAGAATTTAATTGGTTTTTATCTTATCACTAATTACAACTTTTATTTATTCCCACCTTTGTTTGACTTATGAGCAATGTAGGCGTTAACAGCAGCTGGATGTAAGAAATGTATACAACGTAATGAAAGCACTGGCTCTCTCATATCTTGTTCTCCATCTTCTGTGCATTCTCTGCCTTGTGGTTTTCCAGGAGCCAGTTATTTTCTCCAAAGATTGAACTGGGCTGGAACCAATGCACTTTACCATCCGTACACAAACTTTTTGTAATATGGGTGGTTTTGTTCAGTGGCTAGCTGAGAGAAATAATTATCTTTGAAGATATAGATTTAACTAGTGATCTCTTTATCTCAAAAATTACCATGCCTATGAAAGCAAAATTTTTAATAGTGATTCCCTTTATGTTGTAGCAAAGACTAAAGTAATCGAGCATTTGTTTTATATTTATCTTGATATATAAAAGAATAGATCAAATTAGTTCTCAGGAAAATAATACATCTCCTGGAATCATAGTCACTCTTTTGAACGATAACTAAATTCTCTGTAAAATAATACCCACATCGTTGGATATCAGAAATTGCTAGTACTTAAAAATATAATTCATTAACACAGCAGTCACTATAAATGTGTGAACTTAATTTGGAAAGTCTATACTTTTCACTTTGAGATTTATTCATATAGGCACTTGACTAAAAAATAAAAAATAATGTGTAACCTAAAGAGATTTTTAAAACTGTATTGAAATAAAATATTTTCTTTTTTCCATTGGCATTACTACTATCATTGAGTACTTTACTGTATATTATCATGTTAAATTGAAGACTAGTTACACAAATAAAAATAAAATTTAAAAATTTGTTATTAGCACCACTTCATTAAGTTTTATAATGTTACAATATTTTTTATCAAAGTAAAGACACCATACTTGGAGTTATATTTACTACATTTTTTTATTTATTATATTATTATATTTTATTCCAAGTTATTTTATACCACAATCAATTTTAGGTATATTTGTTTACTTTTGTTCTAGCGGGTACCCCTCCACCAGAAGTGAAAATATATGAAGGGGATCAAATCATAAAAGAAAGTAAGTGACGTTACCGAAAATCATTTTAACATTTCTATAACTGCAATTATTATTTGGTGATTTTTAATCTAATAGCTATCTTAATAATTTTTGAATGCATTCTGTCAAGAGATTGTGAATGGTGAGTCATATTTATGTTAGAGTTATTATAGCTGTCAGATATTTATTATTAACTTATTGATCAACATCTTTTAATTTTGAAGTTTATATTCTTTTATAATTCTAAAATCTTTTGCTTTAATTAAAGCACGTGAGGCTGTGTTCCGGTGTCGAGATGAAGGCCTTGGTCGCTATAGAGTGCGATGGTATCGTGAGAGAGGTCTTCCACTACCTCCAGGTAGCCGGGATTCATATGGCAGGCTGGAAATACCTAATGTTCAGGTAACATTATGAATAACAATTTTTTTTATGTTTCTGATTTTATTCTGATACATTTTATACAGAAAGAACTCTATTTGGGATCAAATTGAAACTCATCGAGTAGTTCATAGTGATATTTCAGCTGAATGTAATACTTTAGGAGTTATTGGCAATAAGCCTAAAAATATTTGGCGGCCATTTTGAAAAAGCTTCCATACTAGGGATACGGACTCTCAGGGAGTGGTAAGGTTTTTACTATCGTGTTTTTCAAACAGTCTAACATAAGAATTCATTTTTCAAAATTAATTTACAGCTACTTTTAAATATAAACTAACTTTAATCTATTTTTACTGGATTAAATAGACACTACAACTGTAATGTGAAGCAAGAGCGTTTTGAGGATAAGAATGTAATTGTCTCATTAAACCCATACTCCAAACTGGTAAAAGCTGCCCTTTTGGAAGTATGAATCCTTAACATTGACGTTTCACAAAGCACTTATGAGTAAATTTTCCTTAGTGAAATTTTTAATCTTTTTATATTAATTTGTATTGAATGATGTAGAAATAAGGCTCCCAAGTCTAATCGATAAATTGATTTATTTAGCCTTTGAAGAAATTAATCCGGTCTTCAGAGTCAATATTTAGATTTTTTACAGTAACATTTTAATTTTCCAAAAAACATTGTTAGTAAATCAAAGTTAAAAAGTTAATTTTTAAAAATACTATTTTTTTTTTTTTCAGATTGAGCATACTGGAACCTATTACTGTGAAGCCATTGGTGTGTCACCGAACACTCCAGGCGCTAGACAATCTGTTCATCTAACTGTTGAACAATGTAACTATAATGTAGCAAGTTTTTTCTAAGATCCTATTAAATTAATAATTTTTTTTTCTTCAAAACATACACTAATAGACTCAGATTTGTATAACAATAATTATACTACATACAGGAATGTTACTTCTTGTCGGCAAGAAAAAAAAATTCTAAATATTGACAATATTTTTTAATATCTGTTTGTTTTTTTTATTTTCTTGATATAATTAATGTGGAATTTGATTATAGTGCCTAATCCTTCATCACCATCATTCCCAGCTATTGTATGTGGACCTAATCAAGCAACCTGTTACAACAGAGACTGTATCAACAAAAGTCAAGTGTGTGATGGTCATTTTGATTGTGGTGACGGTAGTGACGAATCTAGATGCCCTAGATTTCCAGGTTATTAATTTTTTTTTCACAATTCATGGTCACCTTAACATTTATGTTATCAATTCATTTATTCACATGGTAAGTAAAACACAAGCTTCATTAACTGCCTTAATTTGTCAGAATTATTTTCTATTTTATAAAATGGATTTCTTTTCTTTTTTTCCTAAATGTTAAAGTTATTCTTTTTCTAAATAGTTTTTAGTTATGTTATGACAGGGTCAGTTGTTGGGAATCATTTCTATAGGGCTCTCCTTGCATTATTACTTAATTTCTATCATTCTCTTTTGTTTATTGATGTCTCATCAATAGGTTAAGATATTTTAAAGAGGAAATATTCTTAAAACTTTTTTTTTTTTTTATTTATTTATTATAATTTACAACTGTACAAAATAATACAACAGGTAAATATGTAGTATGTTTCATATACACTTGAAAATCTT
>NW_027109229.1:79566-84946 GCF_000696795.3 Halyomorpha halys | reverse complement strand
GATCGTGGCCAGGAGCTTTTTTAGAAGGTAATTTTCTTAAAACTAAATATTTATTTTGCAAGTGCCAAAAAATATTCTGGAAGACACTATATTTAAATATTATGGGAAATCAGTGACAATGTGTCTATTAATTAACACAATTCAAGAAGAAACAATAATAATACAATTTTGGATGACATGATTTAAATGTCTCTTATTGGGCTTGATAAAGAATGAAGTCTCAAAAGGTAATGATTGCAAAACCAATGATAATTTGATTATTAGATCAAAGGTCAATGTTAGTTATAATCTTATGGGCTTAGGTTTTATGAGTTGTTCGGAAAAAGTGTGAAACCACGTAAGTCCAAAATGTTTTGATTTGGGGTAATTTTATCATTGGATAAATTTTATATAGAGCAATTAATTTTTAATTTTTTAATCAATAGTATATCACGTCCTATTACATGGCATTTAAAAAAAATTTAATTTACATGCCATTTAAAAGGTTTTTTTCTCAGAAAAAATTAGATAGTTGTGTGGTTTCACCTATGTATTTCTGACAGTTTGTATATAAAAATTATGAGTAATATCTGTTTAGGATCTCTGGATTTACTAAGATTATTGTGATTATTGTTTAATTATTATTATTATTATCATTATTATTATTATTAGTATTGTTATGAAACATCAACTTGTTTCACTGTCATTCTAGGATCATGTGAACCAAATGAGTTCCGTTGTTCTAATCGACGCTGTGTCTTGAAAAGTTGGGTTTGTGATAAAGAAGATGACTGTGGAGATAATTCTGATGAAGATGGATGTAACGTTCCTAGTGCAGGTAATGATGATGATGATGTAATTTAATTATCTGTGTATATATACTTTTATTCTTGATTTAACGAGTAATTATTAAATAATCAGAACTATTTTTTTCCTTAATCCTTCAAAACTTGTATAGGTTCAAATTGCAAAAAAAATGAATTCGAATGTGCCTCTAAAAACCAGTGCATTCCACGTAACTTCCATTGTGACAAGACAGTCGACTGCCAAGATGGTTCGGATGAGACGAGTTGCTGTAAGTTTTTAACAATTTTTCATACTAATCAAGCATATATACAAATACACTGTAATAAATGTATGAGTTGAAATTCCTAGACAAACATTTATGTACATAAAAATAAAATCAGATATTAAAGATGAATGCAAGATTTGATATACTATGGTTTTCTTATACTTATTGAGGGTGACATCACAAGTTATTATTGGGAACGATCCCTGGTTTATCAGCGGATACAAACTAAATTAAATGAATCCTGGCTTTAGGAACCTTTATAATTATTCATAATACATTTCCTTTAGCAATGTCTTTTATATCACGTATGAAAACTAACACTTCTCTTGCCCCTGGCAATACTATTTCCCCTTTCACAAATATAAAATGTCTCTCCAACACTGGGACTTTACCTTCAATGCTATATCTCTGCTAACTGCACCTGTTCTATGGAAACTTCTATAGCGGTCATCAAACTAGGAATCTCTTCTGTCTGCCCTTCTGGTCCTTTGTCTCTTTGTCTCCCCAATCTCACTTCCATAGCCTTCTTGCCCCACTTAAACTATACTATATTGTGTGATCCACTAGAACATATTTGGTATTATTAGTTAAATAGTAATGTGTAGTAGTCTACTCTAAATTAATGACATTGAAAAATTCTCCAGTTGCTTCCAACTCTTGTGGTCTAATAGATATTTTAAGAAGAAAATTTCTTAGAAATGCCATGCAATTAAACTCCAAGTAAAAAATAAAGTACAGAGGTTTATCAAAAATTAAATTGAAAAAAAAAATTATTTTTACCGATAAATACTAACAATTATTAAAAACAAGCAGACAGTGCTAATTGAAATAAAAAGCGGTTCCACTGTGGATTAGACATGTACATTTACATTTTTGTTGAACAAAACTTGACTTAAGTTGCAGTTGACTTTGAGCAGTATGACACCTCATGTATCTATTAGATCCACCTGTACTTCAAAACATTTTATCATTTGATATTTTATAAAAAAATTTTATTATACATACATGATTGACCATATGTAAATTTGAAGGAGATAGCCATGGCTTCAACTATTTATTCACTGCCAACGTTTCAACCCTGGCTAAAATAAAAATATACAAAAAAGGTAAAGCTAATGTAAGAGTGACATTAAATAAAACAGATGTAAAAGTGGAGTTATAAAAAATGTAGATGAGCAAATAATCATAAAACCTAAATAAATTTGTAAAAATTCAAAGATAAATATAAAAATGTATTTATTATTAATTATCTTTAACTTCCTTACTATTTAATTTAGGTTCTATGATTGTTTGTTTATATAGAAAACTTTTTATTTGTATACCTCCACTTTTACATC
The DNA here is from genome assembly GCF_000696795.3 of Halyomorpha halys. Classification (NCBI taxonomy): domain Eukaryota; kingdom Metazoa; phylum Arthropoda; class Insecta; order Hemiptera; family Pentatomidae; genus Halyomorpha; species Halyomorpha halys. Next base: position 82,558 of record NW_027109229.1, on the reverse strand, counting down.
AGTTTTATTTAACATCACTCTTGCATTAGTTTTACCTTGTTTCTATCTTTTTATTTTAGTCCTGATGAAGACCTACATGTGGGTCGAAATGTTGGCAATCAGTAAATAGTTGGAAACTATTCTTCTTCTTTACTGCAGCCCTGACCATCTTGAAATTTCAAAAGTTCTCTACTTCTTAAACTATATTGATTTTTTGACTTCTTCCTTCATTTAGTAAAATAAATTTTTTAACGTCCCATATAACTTTTTTTTTATCACTTTCAAGGCCAAAACATATTTATATTAATTAAAAAATAATTATTACAATTTGATTAATATTATATTGATTTTAATGATTTATACAGATCCAATAAGAATTGTGGTTAACCCGCCACCTTTCGCTAAATTAAGTATTGGAGAAACTTTCATAGCTGTCTGTGAAGCTGTTGGTGTGCCACCTCCTGTCATATCCTGGAGATTTAATTGGAAAAATGTTCCTGATAAGTGTGAAATGAAGTCTGTTGATGGAAGAGGCACCATTACTTGTCCTAACATGCAGGTACACATTCTTGTCAATTTATTTTACAGTTTGAGTATTTCATAATTTAATTATTATAATTAAAAAAAATTAATTTATTGGTTATACAAAATCTAATTTACCCAAGTTTGCTTATTAGTGCTGCTTGGAGTATGGTAAATTAGCATATTTAACATGTTACTGTAGACAAATATTTAAGTTATTGTATTTATTTTTCTTTTATTCTTCCTTCGAAGTTACATTTATAAACTGCTCTCCCATTAAATTTTTTTTTTTTTTGGAAAAATATTTTAAAATCATAAATATTTAAGTTTTAAATATTTGAATACCATTTTGGATATTTGATGATTTTTAGCCTGAAGATTCTGGAGCTTATTCTTGCGAGGCGATTGGCCCTGTTGAATACATCATAGCACCAGTAGATGTCATTGTTATAGTAAACCCAGTCAACGTGACCTGCCTTGAAGGAACATTCAATGAATTGGCAAAGTCACAGGACGAATGTATAAACTGCTTTTGTTTTGGTGTGGCCAAAACTTGCAAAAGTGCCCAACTGTTTGTTTATCAGGTAGTTAGCAATAATGAAGTATTCATATTAGAATTGTAAAACATTATATTTTATTTAGTTTTGGTGCTAGCTTTATTAATTTATATCTTTATGGGTTCTATTTGAATATATATTTTGCATAACTTTTTTAGCTTCCTCCAGCTACAAGTGTCTTTAGACTTCTGAACGTTTATATTTCTCCTTCTTGGATAGATATAAGGGTTCATGGACAATCACCCTACCAGCGCAACTTAAGTCCAAATATCGAGGGATTCAGGGTGAGTGTTTTGCATGTGGTAAATTTAAATATTTCTTAAAATAATCTTTCAGGGAAAAAGTTAGAGCTTACCATACTTCCAATATGTTATTTCTAGGTACATAGTTATTGATTTTTTTTTTCTTTTATTTTACAAACATCATAAAATACTAAATTCTGTTTGCCTAAAACTTTTTATTTCATTGTAAATTTATAATGATATGTTAGTTGTTGACTGTGGATATTATGAGATGATAAGATGGTTGGGGGTGCAGTCAGTAAAGAACACAAATTAGTAAAACTTATTAGTGCCAACGTTTTGGCCAAAATTTCAGGCCTTCATTAGAGCAAATAATGTCAGGTGAAAAGCATAAACCAAGTTCTTATAGTACTATAATAATACTTGTGCTTGTAACCAGCAATAGTCACCCTGAACAAGGCCTGAAATTCTGGCCGAAATCCGGGCACTACTAAATAAATTTTACTTATTCCTGTTCACTGATCACTCTCCCAACCATCTTCTCATTGTAAATTAGTTGAAAAATAAAATCATATTTTTTTTTTTATGGCTCCTATCCTTTTATTTTTTGGTATCCTTCTTAATTCCATTAATCTAATATTAAATTTGTTTTTATTGCTCTTTGTATGTATTATATTTCGGCCATTAATAAACATTTTAAAATATAATTTTTTATTGTTCACAATACAATTATTTTAAGGTATACAGTGTCATCTTTCTACAACAGACAGCCTCAAGTTTACAGATTTGTCCATTGCAGAGGGATGTCCACTGAGAAGGGTTATATAATATATTTAGAATATTTTTTAACATAAAATCATACAGTAACACTATTCAATGAGGGAAATATATTAATATTTTCACTAAATATTTTTAAAGTTATGAAATATTGTGTGTATCAAGTATTTATAAAATTAATTAAGTCCATTTTATAGTTCCGATCTTCTTATGAGGGATCTCTGGATTATGTTTACCCGTATTATATCCTACCAGAATCAACATACAGCGGCAAGCAGTTGCAGTCCTATGGAGGCTATTTGACTTACCAGGTTATGGTAGACAGTTTGGAAAATGAAATAAACATCCCCGAAATTATTATTGTTGTAAGTATGGATGAAGGAATATTTGTATCTTTTTATATATCACTACTTCAATTGATGGATTTTCAAAGCTTTTGTATGGCCATGTCCTGATAACAGTTCCTCCTCTTATCCTTGAAGAAGCATTGAACCTCATTTTTCAACTCCTCGTCAGAGCTGAATCACCTTCTTGCCTTTTGAGGACCTTTCTAGCAAAAGTGATTACATCCTCTTGTTGAAAGTTATTATGGTAGTACATTATGTAGAATTTTAATTTGTCATAAAAACTTTTATGTTTTGAAAAGTGGATATGATAACTTTTGATAGAAAATTCCTCCATTGTTCTCCCTCGATGCCAAATCCAGATATGCCATTCAAAATCTGAAAGTTTTTTCATATTGCCCCATAAATTTGGATTGACCTAGGTTTTAGTGATGATTAGAATGTTTATTATCTCGACATATTATCATTAATATGTGTTATATATATATATATTGTAATAGACGATGAAACAAATGTAAACAATATTTATCTGTCAACATTGTGATATAGGTGCCAAGAAGAACTTCAAGTT
>NW_027109229.1:45274-79516 GCF_000696795.3 Halyomorpha halys | reverse complement strand
ATTATTATATATTAATATTATCGTTGAAATTTAGGGAAATGATCAAATGCTCTTATATAAACATCCACATAAACTTCAAGAGAATTCTTTCAATACTATAAATGCTAGCATCAGAGCAGAAGAAGGTTGGGAAGTATTGAAAGCAAATGAGTCAAGACGAGAGGCCAGTAGAGTGGATATAATGATGACACTCCTCAATGTTGACAAAATTTTAATCAGGTATTTAAAATATTTTCATTTCTTTTCATCTTACTTAGTATTAAATTACCTTTTCCTATGAAGCATATGCTGTAGGTAAGTATTGAAATCCCATAATTTGAATAGCTCTACTTGATAGGAAATTAATATCTGCTCAAAATTGGATGGTAAATGAAAGTTGTTAATCTTTTAATTTTAAATAGATTTTAAATTAATATATAACTTTAAGAAAAGTCTTATCATCCAATAGTAGATCATTGAGAATGTCTGCTTAATAAAGACAATGTATTAGAAAACCAATAGGTATTTTTTAGTGTTAGTTCGATTACTATTACTATTCGATTATTAATACTTAGTTCAATTACAGATTGAATGTTTAGTGATCTCATTAATTTTATTTATAGGATCCTGTATACTGAAAACCGTGGTGTTATAAGTTCATTTGCAAACCTGACCATGGACTCTGCCTCCCAAAGAAATACTGGATTGGGAAAAGCTGCATACGTGGAAGAATGTGACTGCCCTGCAGGTTACTTTGGTCTCTCTTGTGAGGTTTGTTGTTGTCTCTCTTGTGAGGCAGACCTTGAAATTTTCTTTAACAAATTAGTAGTTATTACTCATACCAAATATCTGTAGAGAAGAAATGACCAAACCATTATATCAGGGGTCTCCTAACAATTTGGAATCTGGGCCAATATTTACTCCTCCACTTAGTCCCACAGGACATGACTAATAGTGGAAAAAAAATTATATATCCAGGTTTTATCTCTGGTGGACCCACAGAATAAATATAAATTTTCTCATTCTAGCTGGTATAGGTTGATTACCATAAGATGACTTATCCTACCTGTCCTAGTTGGAGTTCATAAGGACATTAAACTCCAATTAAATTTTTTATCAGGATTTTATGTAATGTTATGCATAAAATTTACTCAAAAATAAAACAATAAGTTATGTAACTCTAAATTAAAACTTTATGATAGAAACTTATTTTTATATGTACATATTTTGGTATATAAAAACTACTGATTATCAATTTCGTGATTATTTGGTTTTTGTCTTGTACAGTCAAGCTAATTGGTAGGCAAATTTATTTATAAGCCCTTTTCTTTGATATAGGCAGTTCAAGTACTCAATAATGATACAATTCATAATTAAACAATATGGAAAATTAAACATAATAAACCACCTACATAGCAATACCAATAAACATCAACTATAGTATAATACAGCGTTGAGCAAAATGTAATTGCTTTGGTCCAACCAGTAATTGTAATTTCAGACCATTATTATATTATAGTTGAAATAATATTTAATTTCAATTACAATATATAGTTATATTATAATTTAAATTACTTTTTGCCAAACTCAGGTACAATACAAATTACTTCAATTGACAATCAAACTTACTTTTATTAATCAATCATAAAAATACCCTATACCTTTTAAATTTGAATTTATTTTATTTAAACAGCAATCATATCACCTGACTTCTTAATTATCAAAATTGCTTGGACAACTTCTAACACCTTTTCTCATATTGGCCATGTTTGCTTGACAGTACCATTCATACATCAACTTAATTTGAAAACCATCTGTTTTTATGTTTCTCTTTAGCTTTTTAATGTTTATCTCTTGTCCTTACACTTTAACTTATTCCTTAAACAAACAATAAAGAAGAGTGTTATTTGTGAAATATGCCACATAAAGTATAACTAATCCATTATAGTCTCTCTTCCAACTATAAATCACTGTTGAGAATCATGGTGGTATAAGTCCAAAATCTATCCACTTAGGGTAACAAAGTTTCAAGATTTTATAAAGCTATGAAGTAAATTTAATCAAAGCAAGTTCTTTGTTCTTAGTTTTTCTTTCTTATGGCCTATATTGCTATCTCCAGACAAGGTGTCGAAATAGACTTTGTAAATTTGTAAAAGAGCAGTCACTCTGCTGTTGTTTGGTTCCTGTAACTTAAAAAACAATTTGTGTTCCACTGCAATGATTATCAACAGGAAAAATATTGTTATTGCTGGTAAGAAACCATTTTGAAGTCTGAAATATGAAAACAGGCTGTTAAAATAAAGATTTTGAAAACAACCTCAGCTAAAGTCTCTTAAAACATAATTGCTATCTTCAAAATAAAGTAATGTTACTATTAATACTAAGCTATCAAAATCCTAATAGTTATATTAAATCCATTCTGGTTTTTCGGTTAACATATTGTGTCTAATAGACATTGTATCCTGATAAACAAATATTAATTTCTAATACTCATTTAAATTAGTTTAAATAGAATGAAGTTACTCGTTATTACAGGACTTACATGAAGACATTTGCTAGTTACAATATTATTTGGGCGAATATAAAATTAATGAATTTTTATTATTTAATAAATCTTTTAAAAAGTCATAGGTTTAATAATTGTTAAATAAATTATATTAATATTATCAATGTTGAAGGTTGTATTCATGTGTTTCTTCTTCAAACAATACAATGTTTCATCAATATATATTTTTTTAATCTACAGGAATGTGCTCCTGGTTATGTGAGACAAGAGAGAGTTAGTGGTAGTACTTGGCTTGGTAGTTGTGTTGCAGAACAATGTCCTCCAGGTTATTATGGAAACCCTAGTATAAATATCCCATGTGAGAGATGTACCTGCCCATTAGTTGGCCAGTGAGTAAATATTTTTATTACTGAGGAATGGTTCCTAATTTAGGGCTTATTTAATATTAAGTAGACAGTTAAAATTATAGTAGATTATAATTAAAGTAGGTAATCATAATTATTTTAGGTCATTTTTATTATAAGCATATAATATTGAATAAATTAATCTTATTCTCATCCTTGGACTAAACTGCTTACAAGATAAAGTAAGCTGTAGAATAGACTGGCTTCAAGATAAAGTTCTTGAATAAATTGGCTTCAAGATAAATTAAGCTGTGCAATGAACTGGCTTCAAGATATAGAAATCTGTGAAATAAGCTACCTTTAAGATAAACATAACGGTAGAATAAATAGGCTTCAAGAAAGTAAGTAGTAGAATAAATTAGCTTCAAAATAGAGTAAGCTATGGAATAAATTGGCTTTACGAAAGTAAGTAGTAGAATAAATTGGCTTAAAGATGAAGTAAGCTATTGAATAAAATGTATTCAAGATAAAGTGAGTTGTGGGATGAACTGGCTTCATGATATGGAAAGCTGTGGGATAAAAGAAATACATTTCATGTGAATGTGTTAATTCCGATTTTATCTGGTCTAGGCTTGGAATAGTTACCTATTTGTTTAAAAATAAATAAAATTTGTTTTTAATATTCTATTTATATAAATAACATTTAATTCTATTGAAAAATTTGATGCATTTTAAAAACATAATTTTTCAATATTTTAAATTGTTTAATCTAGAAAAAACTGTATACAAGACTACAAATATTTGTTATTGGAAAGTTAAAACTTTTTTCTGTTAAATAACTGTTCCATACTGTCTCAGCTTCAAGAATAGATGATAAGTACTTTTTTATTTCTGAGAGAGAATTCAGAGTAAAACCATTAAATCAAAACAACTAAGTTTCTGTTTTATTTTATATATATTACAATTGAATTTTTATATTTTGCAATAGAATTTGATAATAGAATTAATTTATAGCTTATGGATACATGTATACATACATAAAATACATAATGAATGGAGTTTGGTCCGGGTGCAGGCAAATAGAACTCAAATATTAAATTGGTGTACTATTTTTATTTGAGCCAATGTTTTGCTCCACGTTGCACGGCTTTGTCTGGGCTAAAAAATATACAAACCTTTGACATAAGTTAAAAAAAAAAAGATGTCTGTCTCGTTCATTTTCATTTGATTTTATTCTTAGCCCTTTTCATCTCTTAATTTGTACTTTCTTTAATAATTCTTCTCTTTATCTGTTACTATTACCGTTTTCATTTATTGTTTATAACCTTTAATTATTCTTATTTAATTTTACGTTTCATTGTATACCTTTGTTCCACTAATTTTTTTTATTTTTTTTTGTACTTATGTCATGTGTTTGTATCATTTTTAGCCCTGACAAAGCCCTGCAACGCGCGGTAAAATAAAAAATTGTACATCAATTTACTATTTAAGTTTTATTCGACCGCACCCAGACCAAATTCTATTCATTGATACAAACGGTCAATCAGCAATCTTCCAATAAAATACATAATGTATACTACTGCTTAATTTAAATTTTAATAAAAATTTTGTTAATACTGCAATTGTTACTTTATATATTATAAATTATGAATAAATAATATATAAAAATTATACAGAATTATAATCATATATTATAATTGGCCAAAAACAGCATGAGGGTACATACTGCTCTTTCCCTCAATAAATAACCTGCAATTCAGCTCTGGAATTGTGACTTGATTTATATATTATAAAATCAAAAATAGGAAATGAAATCGAAGACCGTGTCCAGAATGGTGGGGTTCTGTAATATAGTAGTTCTAATGCCTTAAATTTGTTTCTTTTTTGGAGTAACATTTCTGTTTAAGAGATGGATCCACTATGGAGGAGTGTATGAGAGGTTTTGTTCTGTATACTTTAATGTGGATTCATAAAATTAACTGGTGACTATCCTAACTAGAATAGAACTATGAATGAAGTATTTACCTGAAACTATTAATTTAATACTGTCTTAGGAAAAGTATCTAATGAGCAAACCAATGCTTCCAGGGTCACAGATAGTTGCTATTTGGACACTGATTTTAACATCACATGTAGATGCCCTGATGGTTATGAAGGTCGGCGTTGCGAATACTGTGCTTCTGGTTATATAGGAAACCCATTGATAGCTGGAGATAGATGCATAAGTAAGATACCATTTCTTTTTAACCTCACTTCATTCCTTTCCCTTACTCAATGCTTGTACTTATGTTTTCCTATTTTTCAGGAAAAAAAGATAATGAATGTGACCCAGTTGGTACACTCCAACAGAATGCTTATGGACGATGTGATTGTAAGGTTAGTTTTTCTTGCAGTGTAATAAGCTTAATAATAAATAATTTATATTTTATAATGAAATAACTTTCTCTTTTCAATGGAAATAGAAATTTAACTATTCTTTTATTTTATTATTTTTCAATCTGCATATGATGTCTGAATATTGTAAGTATTTTTTTTTTTTTGTTAAATAAAATAGTCACAAACTTTAGTAAATTTGAACTTTATTTATTTACTTAATAATTTCATGAACTTTATTAGGAATTGGTGACTGGTCCTAAATGTTCTGAATGTGTTCAATCTGCATTCCATCTTTCTCCATCAAACCAGGGTGGCTGCATTAGCTGCTTCTGCATGGGTATTACTGACAGTTGTTCAAGTTCTAACCTCTACCGTGACCAGGTACTGTAATGGTATTTTACTATTACTGATGTTATTATACAATGTTATGTTACTCAGAATTTTTTTTTTAGTTTCTATCTTTCAGTTTATAATTATTAATTTAATAATTAAAACATGCTTTGTAATGATTTTTTTTTTATTTTCCTCAGATAATTGTTACTTTTGGCAGAGACAATCAAAATGTCAGTCTAGCCCCAGAAGATGATATTTTGAATAGTGTTGGTGGTGTAGTCATTCCTGGATCTTATGAGCTCAGTTATGACCAGTTTCAACCGAGGGTACTGTTAACTCTTTTTTCATTATTTATAGTATCTTTCACTTTTTAATTATAATTTGTTTTTATATTCAGAAATAATTTATTATATAAATGAACTAGTATATTGGAAGTGTTTTATCAAATTTAAGCTAATAATTTTAGGGTATTAAGCATTTCTTTATATTTAACCATCAGTCAAGCACAATTAATATGTAAGATAGTTTCTTCGTCTGGCCAAGAACAAGATTTTCCAAAAAGTGTTAGAAGCTCTTGTAACTTCCTAATTCATCACCCTTCTCCCACAAAGATGGGGTAAAAATTTCCCCAGTGCACTGTTGACCTTAAATGGTGACATTTTAATCTCTGTATGAGCTGTCTCTGATTACATAACCTTTTTTTCATTTCCTTGATTTAAATTTTTTTTCATAATATGTTTTGTGTTAGTTAAGTCATGGTCAATGGATAGCTAGAGAAAAGTGTATAAGTAGGCATTTTTCTCAAATTTGATTATTTGGAAAAGTTCATATCTATTGTAATCTGAAGTAAATACATTCTAATCTGGATTATCTCTAAGGAAGTCTGGTGAGTCAGCTCATTTAAAAATTTTTGAGGTTAATGACTTCCATTTTGAATGAAATATTTATTAATTATTCATACCATTGTACAATGTTTCGGGACCACTGTCCCATATTCACGCACTTTAAAACCTCATGATTTCATATGGGAAATCATGCCAACCATTTGTGCATCTTCACTTCTCCCTAGATAGAGTGATAGGATAGAGTGATAGCTGTGCTAGGGAGAAGTGAAGATGCACAAATGGTTGACATGATTTCCCATATGAAATCATGAGGTTTTAAAGTGCATGAATATGGGGCAGTGGTCATGAAACGTTCTACAATGTTATGAATAATTAATAAATATTTCATTCAAAATGGAAGTCATTAACCTCAAACAATTTTAAATAAATACATTCTGTTTGCTTTAAATTACCATATATGGCAGCTCAACCAAAAAAAACATATTTGGTAAAAATACTTCCTTATGCATTTGTCCCGGATGACCTCTTACTACGACTTTTATTTCAGCCCCCAATTTAAATGTATTTATTGTTATTTCCTATATAATGTATGAGATGATTCTCTGCCTGATCTCCTATAAATATTTTTTATACAGTTTATACTAGTGATTATTTAAATATGTTATTTTAAAACACAAATATAACTATTTTCTTCCAAAAATATAACCAGAGGAAAGTTCATTTTGTTAATTATTCTCTAAAGCCTAAACAAAAATTTAACTTTTAATCTCACTGATCAGTTGCAACCAAACATGTTAGGATTTATATTATGTCTGGCCTAGGGTTAATACAATTTTTGGAAAATTGATTAGATAAAAAAATGTTTTATAATTATAGTTATTAATTTAAAACATAGCTTCAAATACTGTGTTATGTGTGAATATCTTTCTCATATATTCTCAAAACTGTGGGAAAATATATTATTACAATTTAATTTAGTTTGTTCGTTCTTTCTTGTTCAACCGCATAAAGCGTCTTTGGGTATCAACACCATTTATTTCTTGTTTATTCTTGGTAATACTGATTTAATGCAGTAATAAATTGCCAATGACTTCAGGAAATTCAATCAATAATTGAGTTTTTTGTTATTTTAGAAGTAAATAAAAAAATTAACTTTCTTTCCATATTTAAGCTATTATTGTATAATTAATCAAGCTTAAGAAGGGTAGATGATTACTCTAGGCTTCTGATCTACTTTTTTTTATAGGTCTACTATTGGATTTTGCCAAATAAATTCCTTGGAGATCAAGTTTTATCATATGGAGGCTTTTTGGAATATAAATTCCGATATGTTCCAACACCTGGAGGTCAAAGCTCTCGAAACAATGCTGCTGATATCAAGTTATCTACTGTAAGTTTTTAATTATGTATGCAAACTGTTATTTAAATATTATCAATAATGTTGGTTCCACATTAAATATTACATTTTGTTTTATCACAGTGTCATATTAATTCATTTCAAGAAATGTAAAAAAATTATTTTGAATTTATAAATTAGTCTCTACTTAATTTCCTTCCTTCTCTTCTGTCCATAATGAAATATTCAGTATATCTATACAAAATTAATTTTAAAAGTAAGAAACAGTGAACTAAAGCAACTGAATACTGTTCAAGTGGATTACGGATGGTATGTGTTGATGTCTAGTTCTGCAAGATCCATTTCCAAAGTGAAAGTTGATGTGAATTTTACTGCTTATCAATATTAAGTAAGAGAAGGATAACCAAATTTCTCATTTTTTGTGACTCAAGAGTTAATATACAATCATGGTATAATAAAGTTTTATTCATTTTGCATTTCTATTCCTTATTCTAAAATTATGTTTACCTAAAGTGTACCCCACCACACTTTAACATTATATGTCTTCAAAGTGGACCATGAAACCATTTAGGTTGCCCGAGTATAGTATAAACTGTGACATTTGCGGCTATGCTAAAAATTTTGTGGGCAAATCAACAGAAACTGCCACAGCAGTACCATTGAACTGTCATACGTAGATACCTGGAAAGTCTCTTCATAACACTATATTTATTAAATATGTAACCTGTGTGTTTCCTGTTCTATGCTAGTCTATGGTGGCTGATTTACAATTTTTATTATTCATTCACTAAGTTGAACTAGCAGTGAGGCTAGGTTTACTGTCAGTGTGTAGATAACCTTTGGCCTATTGTCTCCCTGTTATAATAGCTACCAGAATAATACACTGTCACCTATGAAATTGGTGCTTTTAATCATGAATATTATTCCATTTCAAAATATGAAAATTGATTATACTGTGTTCATGGTTAGAATGTTACAATTAATTTAATTATACTGAATTTACTGCTGCTAAATTAATCGACCACTGAATCAGATAACATGATAATTTAATATTGATGACTATCGATATGTAATGCAACTATATGTCTTATCTTCTGTTCTTAGTCACCACCTTTAGTAATGATTAATTTGAGCCTGAATTTGAATAACAATTATATTGATCATTGAGTTCTTTGTTGTACTATTGTATATACTGTGTGTCAAACAATAAAAGTGTTCAAGTTTTATAAAAGGAAACCTCAAGATTCATGGCAACCTCATTATAGATTAACAAAATTTTCTTTGAATTTCATATAATTAGATTAACAAATTTTCTAGTCGAATGGAGGTGACCTCTTCTATTTTGGGGAGAAGACAGTTGAGCCAAACAGAATCCAAACAATCAGAGCACCGTTGCTTGAACAACATTGGCAAAAAGGAGATGGAAGTGCTCCTAATAGAGAGTTGTTCTTGATGGCTCTTGCAGGAATCAACAGTATCAGCCTTAAAGCAACCTTTACAACTAATACCCAGTCCGCAATGTAAGTTTTATTTAAAAATATAATATAGTAAAACATCTCTCTAACAAACACCTATGGGGAAGGTGATTTTTGTTTGTTATACAGGGTTTTCCATTATTAAGGAATTCATTTTAAAACAACTCAAAATGTAATGAAACAATTATATACATATTTTCTTTTCAAAATCAGCTTTTCACATTCAATAAAAATTGCAATAAAGATCAAAATGTTTATTATTTTTACTTACTTAGAAAAAATAAAATAAAACAGATTAAGAATCTTATGTGTTTTATTGTCCGAAAAATTGTTGGTATTTGGTGGATTGTGGGTATCCATCCCTCAGCGCTGTTAGGGACTTTTATGAGAAACAGTGATAAGGTTTATTCTTCTTATTTAGGGGGATTTAAATGAGTGCATTAAAAATTATATTTTATTACTAAAATTTCTTTGTTTAAAAAATGATTTCATTTAAAAATGAATTTTAACTTTTGTAATTTTCATGATTTAAGCTTGAAATTTTATTTTTGTTTTTAATTATGCCATATATCTGGGTTTTACTGATTGTAAATTTAGCTGCTAAATTATGAACCATCATCTTTTTTTCATCATAGTTTTTTTCTTTTTTTACACTTTCATTTTTTTTTTTTTAAATAAAACTACTTTCTTGACTTGGATGGAAGTGCCATTGTCATGATCTAAATGCTGGTTAAACACTGAATATCTTTTAGTGCTGTCAATACACCCGAATGAAATCAGTGGAAAGCGTTTCTGTGCATTTGAAGGCGAAATTCACATATTATTTTTACTACCTCTAAGAATTCCTAGAATAAATAATTTTTTTAATTATGTAAAGAAAAAAGAAAAAAAAACATAATATGTTCGTTTCCTTACCACTTATTTTACATTATAACAAATATTTATAGTTTCTAAAGAACCTATGTTTCCTCTACAGCAGTTTAACGTAAGGATCAATTTGTAATTATATAACTACTTACGGACACAAAATAAATATAAAAGGAAACTAAGATTGTTTTTTAGATCAAAATTAAGGTTTATTTATTTTTTGGCACACTGGAAACTGTGTTCATGCAGAAAAATATATATACCAAGAGTCATATTTCTAATTTATGAGTTGAATTAGATTCATATTTGCGTATCTGCCATCTTTCTTCTAAACAATAAATCAAAATCATTACAATATTGAAATAATCAATGGGAAATTATGAACTATAATACATATTAACAAAGGTAAATTACAATTATTTATTTATAATCACAGGCTGCAGGAGGTCACTATGGACACTGCCGTGAATTACTACACAAACAGAGGTTATGCATACGAAGTAGAGATGTGCAGGTGTCCACCTGGCTACAAAGGATCTTCTTGTCAATACTGCGATGCTGGCTACAGAAGAAGTGCCGAAGGAGTCTATTTAGGACTTTGTGTCGAGTGTGAATGTAACCGCAGATCTGATGACTGCAATCCAGAGACAGGTGTTTGCTACGTAAGTAGAAGTGTATCAACACTTTTTGTATAACCTACAATATTACACTAACGCAGTGCATGCACCATAACATTACTCTTCTAAGCAAAAATGATACTTAGCGGTTGGCATTAGACCACACCCCTTGAAGCTAACTTTACCTTGGAGTTAGGGATTTTGTACATTAATATAATTATCTGTAAAACTGTTCATTTAATCGCAAATCTGAAGAAAATAGAATTTGTAATAAATGTTATTTCCAATAATTGGGAATATCTATAATGAAAATCCATTAAGCCGTTCTCGAGAAATTCGTGCTTCTTTCTCTGTTCTATTCATATTCATTTCAATGTGAATATTAAGATTCCCAAAATATATTTACTGTTCTAAAAAGTAAGGAGTGAATATAAAATTGAATGAACTCAGTCAATTTTCAATTAATGTTTTACAGAAACTGTTAATAAAAAATGTATTTCTTTTATTTGGGAATCTTCTAAAATAGAGAAAGTTGTTTATTAAAAAAAAGTACAAACAGTAAATATTATTTTTTGAAATATTTAATGTTTACAAAAAAAAAAAAAGTTACTGAGAATTAATAGTCATTCTAAAAACCAATAAGAACAAAAAAATATAAGCACGTTTTGATTAATGGTCAACTTCTTTTCTTTTTTTTTTAATCTCCTACCTAGCCATTTATGGCATAAGAGGTGTGGCAGCAATAGTCAATTATCAACTCTCAACTGTCAAATATTGCGTACTGGATGCCATGTCTACAAAAGTAATAGATCCTATCTTCTAGCATCACTAGCCCTAGAAGCATTTTTGGTGAATCTAATCTTCAAAATGATGTCTCAATCATTGATTTTGATGAATAATATAAGTATTAAGGAAGATATGACATACCAAAAAAAAATTAAATAAATAAATGAAAATACCTTTGAGAAATAATTTATAAGGATAAATAGATAAATAAAGCTTTATTCATTAAGTATACCATATGTGCCTCGCTTGAGGATTGCTTTATTTTTCTAATTTGATTTGATTTCATTAACTAATTCTGTTTAACTTTAGAACTGCCGAGACAACTGGAGAGGTGATCATTGCGATGTTTGTCCTGACGATTCCTTTATTGATAGTGCGGGGAGGTGTGTGCAAAGGTCTGTACCCTGCCGATGTGATCCTAAAGGAGTACTTGTACCTGGTTGCCCTGGAGGTCGCTGCAACTGCAAGGTAGTGGATGTTATGTTTATTTTATATTATTTTTCTGTGTATATAAATTTCTCTATTAATAGGTTCTTCTTTAAAAAACATAAAAAATTTACTACAAATCCTTTTTACTATTTAGAAAAATAACACCATAAATTTTATTTCATTATATTACTTCAACCTCAATGAATTCAACAAAATTTTATATTTTAGACATTATGTTACTGAAAAATTATTGAGAACTATCAAGCTTTGCTTTTTAAAATTTCATGAAAAGTACAAATTAAAGATGGAGAACATATTCCCTTTACAAGGAGACACTTTCTTATACTTATTAAATTATGCATATATATTATATATGTATAATTTAATGTAAAAAAATGTATATGTAAAAACTTAAACTCCATGAAAAAAAAAAAATGGAAAATACAATACTTTAAACAAAAAGTGATTAAAAACTTATTTTTCCACTTTGAAATGTACACTTCAGGTCCAAACTCTTCAAACAAACACTGGCAAAGTCCAAACCTTAATACTGCTATAACCGCCCCCTGTTCATAAACATTTAACTAGTCAGCATCAACCATTATACATACATATATATAGTAAAAATATTGTTTTACAGGTGAATGTAGATGGTGAATACTGCGATCGGTGCCGACCAGGAACATTTAACCTTGCAGCTGATAACCAACTCGGTTGTTCTGAATGCTACTGCTCTGGAGTATCAAGCACTTGCCAGTCATCAAACCTATATTATGAACCGATTCCGATGGTATGGCTAACTGAAGGTGACCATGGCTTCATATTGAGCGATAGGTAGGTTCCTCTTCCTCAGGCTGTAATTTATAAGCCGTATTTTACTTTTTTTTGCTGAAGGGTTAAACTGAATCTTTGGATTAAAAACAAAAATTAAATAAGGTTTTCCTTGAGAACTAAAAGGTCATTAAACTCATGAAACAGGAATTTGTTTTTACTGCAAAAAATCTTGACCCCATTGGGATTAATGGATTAACTATTTAATTGAGATTGACAGTCTAACAAACAGTAAATATCACACTATATTGAAAGTTAAAAAAAAAAGAGATTATGTATCTCAAGTTTTTAATATTCTTAATAGCATTTAGAATTTATTTTAACTATATTTTTATTGAAAATTGATTAATTATATATACATAAATGCTAAATTATTTCTTTAAAGAAAATCCTCATGCTTTATTAATCACATAATACAATAAAATAATAATGGTCAGCAAATTATAGAGAGAGTTTTGAGGTATTTTCTTTGAATGGTTTTACTTAAAAGTTTTTGCTCTAGTTTCTGATTTTACAGATATGGCAGTAACATAATAAGAAGTGGCTTTATATTGAATCCTCCCATGAACGAGATCGGTTACATCTTCGATAACAGGCAAGAAGATTACTATTGGTCGTTACCACCGAAATTTACAGGAGATAAGGTAATCACTTTATTTCATCATTATTGCTTTTTCTATTCGAAATAAAATAAAATAATTACAATTTCATTATGTTTGAGAAATCATCATTTCGAATTGTTTACTATCAAAATTCATGTGAGCTATTTTTTTCTGAACTTTTATTAGTAGGATGTAACATGGAGTCATCAGAAATTCTAATTTCGATTGAGTTACAAATTTTTTTAATAATTCAAAATTATTAAAATGGCCTACATTTTGATCTGCTATATATATCTTCATCAGGACTGAATAAAAAACATAGAAAACAATGTAAAACTATTTTAGGGGTATAAAATGACATATAAGATGTTGCGTTAGAAAACTAGCCAGGTCCATTTTCAAAATTTGAATTTTTTTTACATATGAGGTTGAGGGTACTGTCAGTGAATAACAGAAATATGTGCAACTTATTTATTAGTGACAAAGTGTCAGCCAGAATTTCAGGCCTTCATCAGGGCTAAGAGGAAAAAAAACAAGATAACAATCTCGATGATCTGAAGGAAATACAGAATAACTAAAAAATAAGAAGATAATAGATAATAAAGGTACGTAAGTAGTTTTGGTTAAAAATGTGTATCAAAAGTATTATGAGATGATAAAAGCGATTTGAGAATACATAGTAATATTGAAGAGGAAAGAAAAAGAAAATAATATTCATATGAAAATCCAGTGAGTAAATTTGTACAAAGTAAAAATTATTTAAAATTGAATTTATGCAACAGTGAGAAAATGCCTTTATGTAAGTAAAATTAAAGAAGATATAAGGAAATAAAATAAGGAAAATATAAAATTACAAGCTATATGGAGTAAATAATAGAAATGACAATAATTTGATGATGTGAACATTACTTAATAACAAGAAATAAGGAAGAAAGAATAAGAAAAGGGGATAAAAAGAAGGATAACAAATGTAAGTATGTGGAAACGTACCGACTGATGCAAAGTTACTAGCAAAAGTAAAGTGGCGCACGTAGTGGGAGATTCCTGTGTTACAAAAATACATAAGAAAAAGTGGAAATGGTTGTTAGCAATGTATATACTTAACATGTATTAAGATAAATATATTTTATTAATAAATAAATATACATCATTTTGTTGTTTTTGTTTTTTTTATGGCAAATAATGTTTTCAAATAATAGTTAAATCACATTTTTTTTGTGTGTGAAATGGGAGAATCGTTTTACCTTAATCTAGTTCAATTGATATTAGTGCACCAAAAATTTTAATTAAATAAATGAAAAAAATTGGAAAATAGGCTTGGCTGGTTTTCGAATGCAATGCTTCTGATATAAATGGTATAAATATGGACAGAGTAAATAAAAGACAAAATAATAATACTAAGTAGTATTAATAGATGTTAGAGCGATGAATTGTAAACTAATATTTGTTGCAATCCTTCAGTCATACATACAATTAATGAAACTTACTTTACAAGCCTTTATTTTCAAATATTATTAAATTTGAAATGTTAAGATTAGAGCCACATCAAAGGTATCTTGCCTTTAAATTAAAACTCACTTGCCACCATTCACCTGTTTGTTATAACTGTTTTAAACATATGCAAGGCTGACAAATACTTAATTCGAACCATTGCCTAATATCTAAGATTAATATTACTACTTTCAGGTTACCGCATATGGAGGAAATTTGATCTTTACGCAGAGGTATTCGACAAGGGATGGCAGACACCCAGAACCAAACTTTGACATAATTTTGAGTGGTAACGGAATATCTGTTTATTGGAGAAATGAAGGCTTGCCCTCATCAGATGAGAAAAAGGTTTGATATTCATTTAAAGTTTTACATCTTTCATATCTAACTCCATTTAAAGTTATTCCATCTTATCCAACATTCACTTCCACAACCTACACTTAATCTCCTCATATCCTCACTTATTTTCTCCTACCTTGACTACAGTCGTGTAGAATACCATAACCTCTCAATTGTATATGAGGACAGATTGAAATGAGCCATAAATTGATTTTTAAGATTTGTCTTTAGAACCTTGGGTCAGTCTCATGCTACCTACTTTTACAGTGAGCTGAAGTCAGAGTAGATTTGATTTTGTCCACTATGGACGAAATTGATTATTTCTTCCAATTTCATCTGTATTAGACAAAATCAAAATACTGTTTGTATTTTTTATCTTTTTCTTATTAAAAAAAAAACAAATAACATTATTAAGTAAATGAAGAGTTTATTTCTCAACCATATAATTGCAATGTATGGTAAACATATGAACAAAAAAAAAAGGAAAAGAAAGTATCTTATTATACAATCCTTTGATTTATATTTGGCACTATTTAAGTTCTCAATCAATATCTTTGATGTCTCTTTTACTTTAATATTCAGCATGTAAAATTGGGACATAAACTTGGAAATACTTCCTTTCCTTCTCTTTAATTTATCACTTTTGTTATAAAAACTCAAAAGAAATACGACAAATACAAATAAAACAACTTCAGACACAACAAATAGCAACTTGAAAAAAAAATTCACAAAACTACAATGCAAGTAATCAACCTACCAAGTAAAAATAGAACTCATAGAAACAGTTACTGTGTAGTGCTTTTCATATCTGCCATCAACAGCGATTGTGGTCATCTGTCATCTGTATAAGTATCCAAAGACATAGCACCCATTTGCCCACCGGGCTGGATAAAATAAAAAGAAGTGAACAAAATGCCTACTCTGGTTTAAGTGGTTCTACCCTTCCACTTGTATACAATATTTCCTCGGATCTTACCCATACCAAACCATCAACTCATAGCACGCTTCTTACATCCTTGTGCTTTTGGGCGCTTGTGTCTCTTAAGTTTCAAATTATTGCTCATAGGAAATAATATTCTCTCTTTCTAACCTCTTTGCTCCTTCCCTCAGAAATTAGAGAACTGTACATTTCTTGTTAACTTGTTTCACTACCATATGGAATTCTCTCTCTTCTAATATTCATCATGTTTCTTTCTTATCTTCTTTCAAATTCCTACTTTTCTGCATTATGTTAATAAATGTGATAGTGGACAGTGGCTCAATGAGAACCTGTACTGGCTACTAGAGTGTGTGCAGTAGCTAAGTCAAGTCCATGACCTTGAGTGAGTGAATGTTGTTTACAGGTGGGTGCTGTTTGCAGTTGGATTGTTTGGTATCTTTAAATTTTGCTGCTGTTTCGATTGTAATGATGAAAGAAGGATCATTATAAGGATAGATACACTCTTTATTGGTCTAAATAACAATGTTTATTCTCAAATAAATAGCAACAGATTACACAATTATTATAAACATAAATATTAAGTTTTTTTTTTTTTTGCTAAACAAAACATGCTCATAATTAATTATTATTATTATTATTCATTGTTATGTTAGCAAGAGGTCTCAAATGGGTTTGCCACTAAAACAAATTAAAATAATGAAACATAAAATGAGTTATAAATAAAAATAGGTTTAAAAGAAATATAAAAGTGAAATAAAAATGTTGATAATAACTTCAGCTGTGGCAAACCCATTTTAAACAGTCTCTTCACCAACACCGACTATTGTTGTTGAAGACATTAACAATCTTGTCATCACATCGATTATATCCTTCACCTTGATATGTGAGTCTCGTCAACTTACCAGAAGAAAGATTATCCAGCTTCTAGTAGTCTAGTAGTAATGATCCACTTAAACTAACTGGATATCATGATTTTCTGGTTTAAATTAATAGAGGAAAACAGGTTCATACTGAACTCATATGCTAAAAAGCCCCCCAAAAAAGCCTGCTGTCTGGTATTACCCGCAGCGTTCGATATTAATATCAAACCCGTTCTCTCCTATATATTTAGTTAAATAAAATTTCTTTATGTATATTGATTTAATTAGTTTAGTATCGGTAAACTTCATCATTAGAAAGGTAATTGGCTCCAATAAAGGTTGAATTCTGGACTCTAAAATACATGTGCTTGCTAATGCCGATGATCTACTATTATTGAGTGAATATGCAGAAATCATCAATATTAATTAAACAATTTTTATAGTTACTAGTTGCCAATCAATATAACCTGCATCATTAAAGCTTTAATAATTTTAACAATCACTTGAAAAATTGAGTGAGGATACATAAATTATAAATTCAAGATTAAATAAATAAACATTAAATTAAATATAGAGAGGGAGAGATGGTAATTACAACCAATCTTAGGACAGGACTATTCACTAGTATAAAGATTAAATATAATATGTGTGGTATAAAGTAGAAAGATGAATCAATGAGTTCAGCGATCTAAGCAAAAAAGAGAATAAGTTCGAATATGTAAAAAAGTTGAAGTATCTAGAGTAAAAAATAAATGAAAGAAAAGAAATTTGAGAAATGTTATTTCTATTCCACAAACTTATGTAGTTTGGACCTGATGTAATGAAATAAGGAATACCTTAAAATAGGCTTTATTAAACTGAAGTAGATGGTACATAAATATATTTATTGTATATAAATATTAGTATACCAGGACCTACTTAAATAAGAATTAGCAAGACTGTTAGACTTAATACAGTTCTTCACAGATCTGATACATTACCACTTATAATATTGGAAAAATTATCATCAAAGACTTTTGAAAATAAATAATAATATTAAAGCTTTCAATGAAATAAAATTCAATTCAAAAATTATTGTATTGAATAAAACTTGTAAATGATGAAACATGCTGCTTAAAATGGCCAAATAATTGTTCATTTTTCAATAAGCATATTTATACAAATAAAAAAAATTTTCCACTTTTTATTAAGTATAGTTTATATTTTCTCCTTGTATCTTAGTTATTACTCCATAGTGGTACTTTTTTTGGACTGTCCCATTTTTAAGATGTCGGATTTGGTTGAGGATTTATAGAGAAAAGAGATGATAGTTTATGTTGAGGATTTTTATTTTTATTATATACTAAATTGTTAATTTTATATTATTAAAGTTCTTCTTGCTCAAATGTTTAATCTATTTTTATTTTTCCTCCACTTTTAATTTAGATTTTCAGTATCCCGATTAAAGAAGGCCAATGGAGAAGAGGAGACCCAAGAACTGGACATTCATTTGCTACTAGAAGAGAAATATTGAACGTAAGTTATGTATTTACAAAACAATAGTAATTCGATTTTTTGCTGTTTATATAAATTCTGGTTTGATGGCTTATTCAAATAAATAAAATTATGTTAACGTTTATCTAGATAAGATATCAGATGAACATATCCAACTTAATTTTGTAAATTATTACATTTTTAATTCACTCTTGTATTACTAGTATAAAAATGTTAGTTTATCAGTTGTCATAATATATTAGTTGAGTTAGTTTATTAGTTGACATAATATATTCTTTTGTCATATTGTTATTACTTCACTAAGCATGTTATAGATTTCTTGTAATATTAAACCTCTTTTTTAAAAAAAAAAAAAATTAAAGTAAAAACTATTAATTAGGAAATGGACATCTTTCTACTCAACTTATGAAAATGAAGCTACACCAAAATTTTTTTCCCAAATAATGTTTATTCCAACCAAAAGATAATTTTTTTTTTTCTGTTTGCCAAGGTGGAGGTTATTTGTATTATGCTTAGTGAAAACTTGTGAAATTCTCTCTCCAATGTTAAATATTTTATTTTATAAGTTTTGCTTGTTGGTAGAAAAATAAAGTTTCACTATGTAAACTTTAATTTGTTAATAATTAATGCTTCATTCATATCAATTGATAATTTGATAATTTCCGCAGATACTGTCTCAACTCTCAGCAATTCAAATTCGAGCAAGCTTTGGACGTGAAACACGAGAAAGTTATTTAAGTGATGTTTCTCTTGATGTTGCAATTCCTGAAGCCACTGGTCTGGCAGCCTTAGACGTTGAGTTCTGTAGGTGCCCTGCTGGTTATAGCGGAACATCCTGCCAGGTAATTATCTAAAACAAATTTTGTTTTAGTGTGCTAAATGAAAATGCAACTTTATTATAGTTTAAGCATGTGATGTAGCTTGGGTTATGTTAATAAATTTAGCTGCTTTGTTTAAAATTAAACCAGTTCTGATCTGCTGCTTCCTGTATATAATAGTTTGGTGATTCATTATATAGCTTCCAGTATACTGTATACTGTTTATCAGTGATTGGACAAAATTACTGTGCTCAGAATTATACGAAAACAACATGGTGGAGATCATCTTATCGGGAAGGAATTTTTTGAGCACTCTACATCATACTTTCAATAGCTCCTGGACATAATTAACAGTCTTATTCATTAATCTTAATTATGTATTTAAGTTAAGTTTAATTGAACCTTTTTTCCTCAGAGGAGAAAAATTATATGTACTATGTAATATTTAAAATGAATAAATAGGAAAATTAATAGTTTGTACTTATTCTCAGATCTAAAGTATAGATTTGAAAAGGACAAGGTCAAATAAAAAGATTAAATATTAAATATATATAAGAATTTATCTTTTATTATATATAATATTATAGACTCTAGTCTCAGGGCGGGTTTCTAGGCAATCAGAACACTTATTTTTCATAACACTTAATTTACTTAATATCTCTTTTACAAAGTATTTAATCTTATTTAATGAATTTAATCATCTACATTTTTTCTTCATTTAAATAGTATGACTGGGCTTAAATACCAAATTAAAAAAAAAAGTTTGTCTTTATTATTGTTCCCTTGGGAGTGGCGGGTTTCACGCCATTTTTCAATTTCAGGTGGTTTTTAAATATTCCTCGATTTAACTATCTTAAGTCTCCTCTTCCAGTTTTAAGCAAATATTTCAATAGTGTTATAGGATAAAGATAAATACTCCCTACCTACTAGTCCATTTTTAGGAGATGGGTTGATTATGGTTCCATTTCTAGCTTAGTGGTTCCTAGACCTCTTCGAGTTTCGAACAACTAATACAGATAGATCATGTGCTCATTTTTTAAGTAAACACAAATTAAAAAAAGTATATATCTACAAATTTGAGTGGTGAAAACTGTTCCAGGAATCAAAATACGGTAACATGCAATGCAACAATTCATCTTTAGATTCAGATTGCTGCAAATCAAACGATAACTGATAAAACTAAACTTAAAATCTCTTTTAACAGGAAAGAATAAATTTTTTTTTAATGTTAATCTAGCTTTGTGTTTTTCTTGATAGTATATTCATATGACTGTCTTGTTTCTCAACTAAAAGATTAGTTGATATACCTAAGAAGGTATTATCATTATTTTTTTGCTAAGTTATCTATAACTTTTTTTTTATTTTATTAATAATTGTTATCATAACTTATGCCTTTTTTTTTCTTAGCGGTGTGAACCTCATTACTATAAAGACTTTGACAATACTTGTAAACCATGCCGCTGCAACAACCATGAAGAGAGTTGTTCAATCGGCTCAGACAACAAATTGGTCTGTATCTGTCAACCTGGTTGGTTTGGAGAAAGCTGTGAATCCGGTCAGTGAAATTTAAGTTTTTTTTATGAATTTATATGTGTGTTTTTATTCTTTACATTGTCTGTCATTTAATATTAGAATTCTTGTCAAATATAAAAAAAATAGGAATTTTTGTTCTTGGAGTCTCATTATAACAACAAAGGTATGTAAGAAATTTGTTTTTATTTATTTTTTAATCCATGCAATTTGATGATCTGTAAAAACATTTTTATCTGAGTAAGGAATATATTTTTATGAATCACATCATAATATTAATTTTTTTTTATTAATTGCATCTTTAAAATATCTTAGCACCAAATTATTAGCTGGAAAAAATTTTAATCTACCCTACAATCTATTTCCATACATTAGAGCCATTTTCTTTGATGGTTGTATCATTTGTGATTTTATCTACGATAGTTACCAAAACAATCGTTCAGTTAGCTTAATGTTAAGTGCCATAACTTAGAGTAATTTGGGCCCAGGTTAAAAAAGTTTTAAATTAAACTGAAGTCTTTTATTATGAAAATATAGACATGATTCACAACCTCCACAACAGGTAGCACTACTAATGATCGGTTCAGAGGCATATTACTAACTTCTAACTGCTGTTTTCTGTTTGGGTCCAAGTTGCCTCAAATTACGGTTCTTTATTCGATATAGCAATATCTCTCAAACTGATTCTTCCAAAATTTCCTTTTTCTAGCTATTGTCATTTTATCTTTTAAGAATTAAATTACCTAAACATTTATTACATGTCTATCATTATTTTTCCATGTATACTTATAGTACCTATGACTATCACCTAATGTAATATTTAAAAAAATCAAATATTATTAATGTAGAAGTAATCTAATTGCTGTACTAACTTTTATAAAGAGAGATTTTTCTAATATATCAGGTCATCCCAACTGTAATAACAGTTTTTCATCTTTTGTAAACCATTTGGCTTGCGGACTGAATTTGATTTGTAATAATTATTAAATAATGAATGTTTTGTTATATTGTAACTGGATTGTACTATAAACTCTCTAAAGTTGTGAACTTTTTCTAGCATAACTCCCTTAAATCTATGTTTCATGAAAATCCTTGAGGATTATACACTATATCACTATAACAAGATGTATACCTTGGCACGGGATGTCATTTGTAAAATATGCTATAACCTTAGTAAAATCATAGGAAGAATGGTTTGCATATGTCACCTTATTAGTGGCTAAATTATCAAACAATGTACCACTTTTATTCTGTAGAAAAACTCATCCAAAATGGTCTGTCACACCTTTTTTATAATCTTCACATTTTATTTGATAAATAATTAGAAAAATCTTATTTAGATTTAATCGTTCAATTCGATCCATTTTCGGGGATCAATTTGGTATGACGTATACTACCATATCCTGAATTTTTCTTGGTTATGGCTGATGCTGGTGTTTTACTTCCTTCAGTCAGAGATAATTCTCTATTATATTTAAAAAAACAGACATCATTCTGTTATTTTATGATAGGGATTTATGGAGAAGATTTGAGGCAAGCTTCATCATAATTATTAAAGGACTTTTTATGCTAAAATCTAAAGATAAACTCATTTTTTGGCTATTATAAACACAGTGCCTGATTCAGTACAAAGGCATCGGCTTCGGGGCCAAAACCCTTCAAAACAAAAAAAAGAACAGCAAAATCCATCCATTTTTTTAAGAGAGAATATTAATTGTATACATATTTCTGGATTATATATATAAATATATATATATTTTAAAAGTCTTTCAAATAGTGATTCCAAAAACACTTCATATTTTTCTCTATCTTCATAAATGACTGAGATATAACCATTCGCATTGTCTAGACTGCTACCATCTTGGATCTTGGATTGAAATGGTGGATAGTTTTGATATGTCCTGAGGATCATTGTTTATTTAAAATTGCAATTTAAGATCTTGAAAATTGTTTTTATAATACCCATTTTAAACCATTAAGGAACAAAAGTTATTACTTTGATGACCTGATATTATTGTGAAACATAAAATAAACTTCTTTTACTACAGATATATTTATTTGAGTAATTATACACATTACATATATATGGTAATATGTTATCTATCAGTTGTTGAAATTACTGTTAAACAGAATTGAGAACTATTTCTTCAATTCATCATGTATTATGTTGAATATGATTTATGTTGTGATTGTGTCTAATTATTTTGTTGAAGTAGTTGTTTGTATAATAATGGTAGTTAGATCTTATTGTAGTTATAGTTGTTATTTTCTTTTTTTATTACCAATCAGGACTATTTTTAAAGATTGGACAGGACTATGGTAACTATTTCACTATAGTTTTATCTTGGGCTGTTTTGATGAAATGTTCTTTAAAATGAATTTTATATTTTATATTATTCCTTGTCTCTTTTTCTACAGATGATTGTTATCGAACAGGTCAATGTTCGACCAAATGTCCTTGTAATAATAATGAAGAGAGTTGTGAATTTCTACCTAACAATGAGGTAATTTGTCATTGTCGGAAACAATTTGCTGGAAAGTACTGCCAATGTAAGTATAAATGATATAGGTTTCAAAAGCAAATCATGTTTGTCCCTTTTTTTTTTTTTTTTTATTGTGGTATTGATTTGTCCCATGAATCACTTTCTAAGTAGATTTATTTGTTGGTAGTGTTTTCATTGTGGAATGTCTCTGTTCTAGAAAAGATTGCTGAAGAACTTAAATTTTTAAACACTACTTTGGTACTCTGTGGCTACATTTGATTGCTTTGATTTCTGTTTATTATCCTCACAATTGGTTATGTGAATTGTGTACAATATGTTGCTTTTTATGGGCTGCAACTATGATATAGTTGTGGTGAATATTTTCTATTTGTGACATATATCACATGTGGTTGAATATTTCAAAGTATAATTCTTCCAAATTGTTTTCGCTGTTTGTAAGGTTTTGTGCAGCTCTGCCATTCCACCATATCTAGTAAGGAAATTGTGAAGGGAGGGGTGTTTGTGAGTTAAGTTAGTGTTAAAAAAGTGCCTTTTTGGGTGGTCTCATTTTTTGCATGGCTTTTTTGAATTAGTATGTGGATTGTGTCGCTATAAAAGAAGTGCTTTGGGCTTCTCAATTTTTTTTCACCCATCCTTGCCATTTTGATATTTTTAATTTTGAAATTGAGCCTTTCAATATATCTGAGTTATTATTGATCTGATCAATAGCAGTAGCGGATATTATCATAAAAATATTTTAAACACTTTGACTCTTATAATAGAATATTCTTATCATCTTTTTTCCAATGTTTTATCATATAGAGTGTCCGGTATAAATTGGATCAAATCCTTCTTATGATTAAACTAATACCTTTATAGTTTTGCAGATCACTATTGCTTTTTAGGTTTTAGATGCGGTTGATACGCGACGAAATCTTGGGGTTTATAAACAACACCTATTTTTTAATTCCTTCATTTATAGCCATTAAAAAATTATGAATGACTCATATAAAGTGCATTTTTAAATCTTCAAAATTGAAGGATTTATGCCATTTTAGAATCTTATACCCTCAATAATATTATTTTCAGACACTTCATAAACTGGAACCTTCATTATCGCATCATTTTTATATATTTTTTAATCTTTCTATTCTTATCTTGAAAAATATTTTCAAGTATTTATTCTGAAAAATGCAAAAAAGTAGTTTCTAAAATGATTTTTTAAAAATGAGTTGACGAAACCCCAAGTTTTCTTTGTATCTCCCCAACCTTTAAAAGATATAGCAATTGGTAAAACTATAGCAGTAGATCTTTAATTTCTTCCTTTGGCATTTTTTGATTAGATCATTCTCTTAGCCATGAAAAGTATTTCATCCAATTTATATTATATACCCTGTATATATATTTTTTATAATTTATCTTTATCTTTAAGAATTGTTTGATTGAGTTACTCCACTCCACATTCTCTGTACTTGCAGTGCAGAAGTATAATATAATAAATAGTGAAATAGTTATTAAAGTTATATATTTTTTTTTATTTGCTTATTGTGCTTTTTGCAATATACATGTTAATTTGTAGTTTAACAACTCTTCTTTGTTTAATTTAAGGCATAATGTAAGGATACTGAAGTAAAATAATGTGTTTTTTTTCTGTAATTTGATTATTATTAGAAAATACTTATTATAGACATGTTATTTGCTCTAGTGTTAATCTAATGTAATTGTACTTGATGTTATTTACCATATATTTGTTTTATGATTTATGCTTTTATTAATACAAGTGGCTTACTCTATTGCTATAAGGCTTTCTATTTTTAAAGTAAAATATGTATGCATATGTATATTTGTAGCTTATTATGCAAAAACTACCAATTTCTATGTATAGACTATGTCATGGGCTAAAAAAATTATAAAAACTTAGAAATAGAACTTGATTTTCACTAAGCTAGTTCCATTTTGACTATTATTTAAATTCAAATTTTTCATTTTATTATAATCATTCCTGAACAACAGTAAGAAATTTCTATACTTTTTGCATTAAGTTACAGATATATATGACAGGTGTACGTGCAATCAATTGTCTAAAGTTGTAAGCAGTAGACCATGGTTAATATTTGAAAGGGTGACCTGGAATGAGGGTTGTTCCCTTTAAATTCCTAAATCCAAAACTGAATGGATGATACATATCACTTTTCTATTTCCTGTAGAAGGCTGCTTATTCGTTGTGTTCCATGTGAAGGTGTTGGGAACTATTTTTAAAAAAAACAAAATTAGCCATATTTAATGATGTATTGTGTTTCATTTTTCTTTAGATGAGTGCGGTGAACACCATTATAAAGACAAGGACAACAACTGTAAGAAGTGCCCATGTAATAACCATGAAACAAGTTGCTACCGCTACTCAGACGATAATGTTTTCTGTTATTGTCAACCATTATTCTTGGGCCGTTATTGTGAACTAAGTTTGTAAAACACAACATTTTCTTACTTTGTGGTCATTAAGTTTGAGAAATTAGATTTAAAATACAATTAAGTGGATACTATGTCATTGCAATCATTATAATTTTAATTACCAGATTATTTGGAGTACTAAAACTCATTCTCCTCCATTTGTCAGCTAGTAGGCTCAAACATTTGTAATCATACATTCTTAATGTAATTATTCATTGAGAGGGTTAATATGAGGGTCAAGATATGTACTATCCATCGATGTAAATATATATACATTATATTGAGATCAATTTTTCTAAGTAGTGGTTACAATTGTGAATATGAGTTGCAAAAAAGTAACTTATCTTTTTCTGCAAAAATTTTTTAATTTGTTATGCCATTTTATTTATATGTTCTAATCACTATATATAGGTTTAAGTTTTATTGAATTCTATGACTTGTTGAAGTGGATTCAAAAAAATTTCTTAAATCGAGTTTTGTTTATTTGCTCTAATTACTATATACAGGTATAATTTCAGTTTATTATGTATCGAAGTTTAACTATAAATCAAAGACAGAAACCAGTCAGCTATTATTCTAAGACAAAAAACAATTGTGGGGAAGTTATAAAAATGAGTTAAAAAATTGTTTGGTCGAAAAATTGAACTATTTTTAAACATTTTTTTGAAAAAATCAATGAAAACTAAAAGACTAACTTATATTTTATAGTTATGAACTAATTTTGTTTCAAATTAGTTCAAATTTATTAATAATATTTTCTATTATATTTTGTTGTCGGAATATTGATACATACTTGTTACATAGAGCGGGTGTTTTATCTAGGAGTGGTAAGTGGTATTGTAGTATTGGTAACTCGCTTTCCACCACTTTAGCTATTGTCGCGTGACCAGTAACTTCTCATGTCCCTGTTCACTGTCTATTTTCTTCCATTCTTAGATAGGCTAGTGCCCCTTCCCTCTTAATCAATAAGTGGAGTGATATTAGGGAAAGCAGGATTTCCAATGCCTTAGTAGGTGTTGTGCGAAATGCCTCAGTTATGCCAATGCAGGCCATCCTTTGGATCTTACTGACCATTCGCACATGGAAAGCCCTTTGCAGGGCTGTCCACCACAAAATACTTCTATAGGAAATTCTCGGTCTTATTATTGCTGTGTAAATCAAATACATAACCTTTGGGTTGAAACCCCAGGTAGTGCCCACAGAGTTTATGTCTTCTTAATTCTATTTTGTACTTATTAGAGGCAGCCCAGTATACACTCTAGTCTGTCTCTAACTTTGTTATAGGCTTTTCTTGTGTCTTTTTGTAATTTAGTCAATTCAATTGACCACCATCTGACTTTTTTTCCAGGCTCCCTTTTCAATGGACAAGCCTCCTCGTAGGCTAATATAACCATACTTTCAAGTAGGCTAGATTCAATGTCTAGCTGTAATCTGGAAAGTCTTTTCACCGCGTAGGGTGAGACACCTTCCAGCTTCTCTCTGAAAAGACCCCAGTCTGTATTTCTCGGGTTTCTCTTCATTGTGAGTAGAGGTTTCTTAGCTATAATCTTAAATGAGATCAACCTATGGTCAGACAGAGTTATGTCTGAGGTGATCCTCCAGTCTTTACTTGAGGCTAGCGTAATATCTAAAACCTCACCCCTAGCTCTTGTAACAAAGGTTGCTTTGCCCCCCTGTTAAGTATTTCTAAATCTGTCGTGGCTAAAAATTCCAGCAAGGCTTCGCCTCACTCGTTGGTGTCTGTACTGCCCCACAATAAGTGGTGAGCATTAATATCTCCTCCAATTAAGAGTGGTAAATCTACCTCCCTAGGATATGGGAGAAGTCATTCTAAGTATTGGTAAGGTGGATCTAAACTATGGGGGACATAGACAGATCCAATTAACAATTTAGTCTTATTAATACCAACCTTTATGTTCAGTACCATGGTGATAATGACTTTTGTGTTAAGCTGAGGGAGAGGCAGCACCCGAAGGTCCTTGGAGACCCAGATGCAAGTCCTTGGGTTGTCTTCACATGGAGTTGGGCAGATTATCCTTCTGCCTATATCCCCTAATCCTCTAATAGCCCCTCTATAACAGTAAGGTTCTTGTATTAACACGAGGGTCAATTTGACCCCTGATAGTGACTAGGCTCATTCGGCAGTAGCCGACTTATTGTGCTGAATGTTAATTTGTCTTACCTTAATCATTGGTGTGGCAGAAGAGGAGGAATATAGGAAAGGCTAGCACCTATTGGCGCTTGCCCCTCCTTTGCTCCTCCTGAAGGGAGTGGCTGCTCTTTTTCTAATAGACCAGCGCTCTCCATACGATCAGTCAAACCAACTCGTACCTCAGCCGCCAGTCATTTGCTTCCAACCAGGCGATCTTGTTCCTCGGCACCTTGAATATTGCTCTAAGGTGGTCTGGATCACCTTCTGCACCCACAAACTGCCACTGGTCAGTACCTACCAGGTCCTCGTTCTGGTACTCAAGGAGCTGGACCAATATGCCGGGTTCGATCACCTCGGCTCCCAACCCAAAAACAATTTTAGTGGGCCATGGAGCCTCGGCGGACTGCCTCACCACAAACCTAAGGTCTGTGGGAGCTACCCATTCGAGTAGCCATAACCTCTCGTCTCCTCATTAGAACATGAGGAAAAACCATCATAGATTATCGAACACTGACTGTGTATATAAGGAGAAGACAGTTGGGGGTGCAGTCAATGTAGAACAATAATTAGTAAAAACAGTATTTACAGCAATATTATCGTTGAATCATAAACTGCACTATCGTTGAAGTAATAGTGTAATGTATAAAATGAAATTTTAAAAAATAAAACATAGCATACGTTATTTCTATCCATGATTCAATTTTACATTTCTGTTTTTTTTATGTCCTTTTATAAAAAATT
Source organism: Halyomorpha halys (assembly GCF_000696795.3). NCBI lineage: Eukaryota > Metazoa > Arthropoda > Insecta > Hemiptera > Pentatomidae > Halyomorpha > Halyomorpha halys. Next base: position 50,870 of record NW_027109229.1, on the reverse strand, counting down.
TTAGATTATATTACGTTTATAAGAATATCATATCATTATCATAAAATAAATCATCATATTTACATAAATGGCATTAAATACAATTGAGAAATTTTCAGTATTCAACTTGTTTCTGGAGGTTTAATTTTCTATTTTTTTTTTTTTCAAGGAATACCTTTATTACTTTCTACTTCTTTCTTTTCTTTTCGGAGACCTTTCGCAACAATTGTCCATCCTATTAGAAGAAAATAGTTCTTATCAACATTTTACTCTCATTCTACATCTACATAATTACTGATTACATTACACTATACAACAATCATTTTAATAAATAAAATAAGCCAAATACCAATATATTTTTATTTAATTAACTTATATTCTTATTCATCCCTTTGAAGGATTTTTCCCAATATTAAAATTTGTCATTCTTCTGAAATTAATGTTAAAATATATTTTTTAACAAAATGTAATTCTTAATTATAATATTTTATTCTTAAATTATACCTGTTTTCACATGTTCATCTAATAATCCCTCTGTCATTGGTTGGTTGAACATTTATTTATTTGGAAAGGTGGAAAGCTTAGTTTAATATCATCCCTATTTGTTTTGGTTAGAATAAAGCGCATTGAATAAATATACATAACTAAAAATATTAAAAATTTGGCAAATTTCAAAACTGACAAAAGATATATTACAACACTATGGTAATTAACATAATTAATTTGTAACAATGATCAGTGTGACAATAACAAATAGGGGTTGGTTTTAACTAAACTTTCTCAAATAAACAAAAAGTTCAATTGCCCATTTACAGAAAGATTTGTAGATGGGCTTATGAAAACTGGTATAATTTGAGAAAAAAATGTTATAATTAAGAATTACATTTTGTTTAATAATATGTTGTATGATAAATTTTAATCATGGGAAAAATCCCTTAAAGGAATGAATAAGAATTTAAGGTATAAATTAAATAAAAATATATTGATATTTGACTTCTTTCATTTATTAAAATGATTGTTATATAGTTTAATAAAATCGTTAGTTATGTAGATATAGAAATGTATGTAAAAGGTTGATAAGAACTATTTTCTTCTAATATAATTATAGGATGGACTAAATGATGGACAATTGTTCTGAAACATCTCCAAAAAAAAAATAAAGAAGTAAAAAGTTATAAGGGTATTCCTTGAAAAAAATATATCATTGAGAAAGTAATCTAATGTGAATTCCATTTATAATTCTAAAATCTATTCCAGACAATAATGGAACAATGGTTCACTTAACTCCCGGAGGTACCCTTCACTTCCAACTCGGGGATACAGTCAACTTTGAATGCTTCTTTACATCTCCGGAGTATGTCTCTGGGCGTATAGAGCTTGTTTATGCTACTACGAATATACGTGGAATTACTTATTCTCTTCCTGAACAAACTTCAGGTTATTTAGGAAATGTTTATAAAACTGTTAAGATAGAACCAGGTCTCAAGGAGGTTGTCTGCCGTCTCTACAACCAACTGAAACAAGTCATCGGCCTTTCTACAGCTGCAATCAAAATAGGTGCTCTCTCTATGTGTTTCATGTTGTCTGTGAAGATGTCACTCCATGTCTTAATTGTTTCCACTTCCTGTGATTCATTAAGTTCAAACTAATGTTTTACTAAATTTTTAAATTATGTATAATTATTTAATTAATCATTTGTTGAAAATGGTATACGTACATATAACAACTATTTCGAGCATTTTTGAAAAATTCTGTCCATGTTCAGTGCTCCTGGTGGCTGTCCTGTGTACTACTAATTAAGTCTAAGTTGTTTTTGTTATAAGTTCTGTTCTCTACATGCTGTTCTGATTTATGGAATTTTATGTTTGAGCTTTAAAGATAGTATTTTAATTATATATGATTACTAATATATCACTGTTTTGTGGCATACCTGAGAAAAAAAAGTGTTGGTTTTATTTTGGAATTATTCCTAAGATAGTCCCATAAACCGGGATTACTTTGTGTACTGTGGTTCCCCTAAAGAGTGTAACGCTCAATCAACACAAGGATGCCCCTCTCCTCCAAATATTTCTATTAGAATTCATATGAACAGACACATCAAAACAATAGATAAGTATTTCACTGTATACCTTCAAGTACCATTGGTAGAAAAAGATCAATCTGAGCTATGTAACCATATGTAATGCAACCTATTAATTTAATGTTTTTTCTGTATTAGAGGGATCAGAAAAAAGAAAAAAAAAAAGAGTGTTACGATTCTGTTAAGGTTGTTATAAAGTAATACCCTCCTATAGTTTAATCTATATAATACATCATTCTAATATATAAAAATGAATATTCGTTTGTTTGTTGTTGCTTTATGCACTGGCATACTGTTCTTCCAATTGTCATGGGTATTTTTACTAAATGTTTAGGAATTTTCCCGGGGAGATTATAGGCTGGTCTGATTTTTTCAGTAAAAAAAGATTTAAAACAATTAAGCATTTTTGTTATACATTTTTTTCTGGTTATTATATTTCAATCAATTTGTCTCTTTCTACAGAATGAGAAAAAATATTACTGATTATATTAAATGATTTTTTATTCACTTAAAGTTAAAAAAACATAATGAAGATTTGAGTAAAGTAGGTCAACAAAATTTTTTTTAGGAAAAGTTCAATCATAGTCGTTTTCAGCATCATCTGAAAGCCTTAAATACCATTTTTCAAAGAAATTAAAAATTAGAAATTTTTTACCTTCATTTATCTGTAGCATTTTTATTTATTCTGGTGACTATTGCTCATAACTTCTCTGCATTTTAGTCAATTTCTATATTACTACCACTGTCGGAAAGCTGAATGCCTCCTCTTTTGACTTTCATTAACAAATTTTAGATTTAATACCCTTGGGCGAAATATTTGTTTCAAATAAAGACTAACTTTTCTAACATTTTATTTTAGATCTTCGGTTCTAATTTGTTTAATTAGATCCTGTTTGTGCCCTTTGGTACAGTTTATAGAGCTCTAAACCACTGCTAAGTTTGGTGTAGACTGGTTGAGTCATGTTAATGTCAATTCTATTTTTTTTTTTAAGGTGAAAATTTTGGGCCAAAAAATTGTATTTTTCAATTTTTTTTCAAAAATTCGTATTAAAGGGTTTCATGAAGTACTAAAAACAAATGTCAACTTTGTTTCATTCCAAAAAAATCTTTTGCCACACTGATAGGTCAGTCATTTTGAATTGTTTCAATACAGTACTAGTATTGAAGCACAATGAGGATTATTATATAAAAACTATTCATATTTCATGTAGTTTAAATATGAAAATATAATGGATAATCAAATTGTCTAATAGAATTAGAAAAAATCACCTAAATCTGATCATTATTAACGATTATATAGTGAAGTTAGCTGTTTACCATTTGTTACAATAGTTACCGCCTTATTACTTTTTCTATGTATTAATTGATATACAAGTTTCAATAGTCTTCAACAAATGTATGTATATTCTTAAAGATAGCAATAGTGAAGCATCGCTGCGTTTGCTAGTTACAAATAAAAAAACTTTTTTTTGTTGGTTGTGCAGCTATATAAGTAAAGCATTTATATGATATAATAAAAAATTGATTTTTTTAACATAAACTTCAAACTGACTCCTATTCATGCAAAGTTAAAATTCACCCTCAACTTCAAAGAATCCGTTTAGGGTTTATTTATTTCTTAAGTGACCTGAAGTCAGCAGCCGTCAATATATTTAATTTTATATATGTAAGAAAAATGCGTTATACACATTTTACATATCACAGCTGTCGAATTTCACTTACTCAAGATATGAACAAACCTTTAATTGATCCTTTTTAGTTGTGGTCGGAACCAAAATTAAATAATCACTATTTTGGAAATATTTGACAGCTCTTCCATAGAAACCAATTCTCAAATTATTATCTTTCCTGACAAAATATGATGAGAATTATTACAAATAAAAATAAGCACTGAAATAATATATTAAATAAAATAAAAGTCTTAAAAAGAAGGTAGGCAAATAACAAACCATGGAAATTGACCAACAAGTGATGGCAGAAGTAAAAAAAACAACTTTAACTTTATAAGTAGTTCACATGATGGCCACCAGAAGTGCTTACCATCATTAGGATTGTTCTCAAGTATCCTATTCTGTTACTAAATCTTGATGTGATTTTAAATTATCTGTAATTAGACTATTCATCTTTATATACTTTAATTTTGGTTATGATTCATTGGTATCTAGGTTTCACCTTTAATTTAATTATTTATTTACACTAACATTTCTGTATGTCTTTTTGTGTTTTTCGTGATATTTTCTAAATTTATCCTTTTGTATGTGATTGTTTTGTATAATTATTTCTTTACATCTAAAAAATTAGATTTGTGTTGTTATTTATTTCTGTGGAAGATTTTTTAAATTGTAGAATCTGCTATAACTAAAGTTGTCCATTTCTATGGCTCCTTAGCTCAATATTTTGTTTTTTAAATTTACGTTTGATTGACAAATGTACTAAAACTTCATTGTTATTGTCACTGTATTGTTAGTTTTATTGTTTTATTTTGTAGTATATTTATACAGCATTTTTTTTAAATTTACATTGTAATAGATCAACCGACCTAAAACATTGTTTTGTCTTTTGTTTTTTACTTGAACTTGCTTAAAGTTATGTTGCTGCAACAAAACAATAAATTATTGTGATTTAATGAAGACTGAGTAAACCTTATTTTAATTTTTTTTTAAAATATTTTGTTTTGTTTGTTCAGAAGAATCTCCTGCACCACAACCACCAAATCCAACAATACAGCCATTAATTCAATTAACCATTCATGATGACGAACCAACAATTCAAATCAAAGAAGTTGGTTCCACCGTGCGATACAGATGTTCTGTTACAAACTCGGTATGTTTTTACTATTTAATAATCAGTCTGTTTTTTAAACTCATTTTTACTATTGGACCTATCATTCCATTAGAATAACATAAGTAGCAGTAGTAAGGTAAAGATTCATTTGCGTACTGTCTACCTGTTTATTTTAAGTCCTTTTACCTAGAGCATATGAATAGCTCTTGTAAATGGATGTTTGAGAATTTTTGTTAAACTAATTATATATTAACTTTAAAAATCTTGATATATAGGATTGATATTTAGGATATATTGAGGATATGATTAGATGTCTCACACCCAAACTGTATAGTTTCTGGGCATTATGAACATCTTATGTCTATAACTGTTCATATCTGTAAAAGTTGTGGGTTTTTATACAAATTAAAAAATAACAGGATATTTTATGAATTCCATTGTTTCTAATTTAATTTTTGTTTTACCACAAAAGTTTCTCTAACAATTAAAAAATAAATGAATAAAAATGTTTTTTCTGTTTTTATTTCGAACTTATTTCAGTACAACCAAGGACCAATTAGACTCGTCTGGACAAAGATGAGTGGATTTTTACCTTATGGAAGATCCTCTTATGATAGACAAGGAAATCTCGAGATCGTAGATCTAAAAGTTTCAGATTCAGGAATATACGTTTGCACAGCTGAATCTAATTTAGGTGCGGTCTCGCAATCAGTTGAACTCAAAGTTGGAGGTATGTAGTATAGCTTATTTTAT
>NW_027109229.1:23405-45224 GCF_000696795.3 Halyomorpha halys | reverse complement strand
CAATACCGAAACAACATACATAAAATAAAAACATAACTAAAATCATTAATCTATCAATATCAACTATTCATTAAAAAAGAGCATATTACAATATATATAATATGTAATAATTTAAAATTATTTAAAATAAAATGAAATTTTATATTTTTTAACTTAAATTCTGTTATCTAAAAGAGATAGCTTTGGTTGAAATTTAAAAACTTTAATATCAAATGGATAATAGAATTTTATTTAAACTTTATAATATAAAAGAGAGCCTCTCAATCTCATGGCGAGTTGCTAGGCAATCAGAAACAGACACTTATTATAATTACACTTAATTAAATTAATAACTCTTTTACAAATGCATTTAAATTTAGGTATATATATATATATATATATATATATATTGTAATAATTTAAAAGAAAAGAAAAGAATTTTAATAGTTTTAACTTATTTCATATATAAAAGAGATAGCTTGGGTTTAAATTAAAAAGTTTAATATTTAACACATAATAGAATTTTATAACATAAGACTTTTCTCAGGGCGGGTTTCCTGGCAATCAGAAACAGACGACGCTTTACTAATAACACTTTAACTTAATTACTAGATATTTTACTAATACAATAAATTCCATTTAGAAACAAGACTAACCAATTACACAGCTTCCCCTGATAATTGTTGATTCCTTCTTGTCGATGATGCTATATCCAGCTCCCAAAAATGGCTTCTAGTCTTTCCCGCTTCTAGCTGAACGGACTTCTCCCCACGCCAGCAAAATCAAGAGTGCCCGTTTCCTCTCCTCTATCTTCAATGTTCACTGGTCGATCCAAAATATAATTTATTGTAGTACAATCGCTCTGCTTTATTTGCGATGTAATTAGTTTATTGATAATTGTCACTTTTTTCCATTTCTTCTTTGATTATTCCTTTTCCATAATTACTGCATAGGAACAACAAAAGTTGAAAAATTTCAATCAATATTATCAAACAAAAACAGCCCAACAAACACTTCGGAAGGACGCACACCGCCATCTTTCTTGTTTTGAAAAGCGTATTTATTTTAGACAATGAAAACTGGTTAGCTTACTTCTTGATCCAAAACAATACCGAAACAACATACATAAAATAAAAACATAACTAAAATCATTAATCTATCAATATCAACTATTCATTAAAAAAGAGCATATTACAATATATATAATATGTAATAATTTAAAATTATTTAAAATAAAATGAAATTTTATATTTTTTAACTTAAATTCTGTTATCTAAAAGAGATAGCTTTGGTTGAAATTTAAAAACTTTAATATCAAATGGATAATAGAATTTTATTTAAACTTTATAATATAAAAGAGAGCCTCTCAATCTCATGGCGAGTTGCTAGGCAATCAGAAACAGACACTTATTATAATTACACTTAATTAAATTAATAACTCTTTTACAAATGCATTTAAATTTAGGTATAAACAAAACTAACCAAGTTCACAATCTTCTTTTTTCTAATGTTATGTCCTACTCAAAATGGCTTCCTCTCTCTCACAACAATGGGTTCCAAGCTTTCCCGCTTCCAGCCGAAGTACGTCCTCTCACCAGGCAATCCAAACTCAGAGTATTTTTCTTCTTGTGTGACTCTTGGTTGTTCTCCTTTTTTCAAGATGTCCACCCTTGCTGGACAGAAATTGATGAGGACCTCCTCATCCTGGAAACATCATTCCCCAATCGCGCCCAAACAACGAATCCCTCCAAAAACAAAACCTGCCTCGATGTTCCATGTAAACATCGATTGTCGTACAACAATTAGGGATTTTTGCAATTAATTTACTTTCTGAATATTATTCTTTAGCACTATTTCTTGATTTCTATTTTTCCTTTAATTTATTGTATTTTCGATTATGAGGGGAAGAGTTAAAATAGTTATTATGATATTTGAATCTGCTCAACATGGCCTTGATTCAACGGACTTGTTGACTGAAGAATACTTACCGCCATCTTGGTTTTGTTTTGAATCACGAAGTTATTATAGACAATGAAAATTGGTTTGCCTGCTTTTTGGATAAACAAAACAAATTAACAATCTTAAAATGATACATAAAATAAAACATATTAAAAACCCTTTATACGTCAAAATATACTATTTACTAAAAAAGAGCATATTACAATATATATATATATATAGAAAGAAAGAAAGTTGATTAGAAACTTGAAAATCTACATTCTATATCTAGCACTATAATGTCGGAAATAATTGTCATAATTTAAAAGCCTTGGCCTTTCTGCCTTCTCATAATATATTAGACTCTTTATAATATTCAAATATGATCTAGAAAGAGTGTCTAACGAACCTAGAATACATGGAAGAGATTTTTTAATGCTGAAAAAGTCAGGAATTTAATGAAAAAACACAATAGAATTTTACAAGTTCCTTCAGAAAGGTATTATGTGTTCATCGATTTTTTATCATAAACCATAATCGATAATCACAAGACCTCCTAGAACTTCATTTTTGTACAGTAAACTAGCATACACGTTAATTGTGTATGTTATTTACTAAATCCATTGATTTATTTTTTTCGTAATTTACAGATTTGAGAAAATAACTTAAAACCTTGGAAAGCCGATGTAAAATTTTTTGGGAATAGCCCACAAAATTTTGATTTATAAAAAATCAGACCTTTGATAATTTTTTGTGTTCCTTTGATCTCAAAATAATTAACTAAATTAAATTTACAATTTATAAAGAAATTTTCTTATGAAAAGTATTTTTAAACATTACATTATATAGTATTTTCTGAACTTAATTTGTATTATTGTATTAATTGCATTATTCTTAAAACAGCTTTCAACCCTGGAATCAAGAAAAACAAAGGTAAATATAGTATTTTAAAAATGTTAGTGCAACGGATGAACTTAAAATTTCTTTGAATGGTATAATACTTTATGATTAAAATGCATACAGATAGGTAGATAATAGCAGTAAGTTATATTGATAATGTTAAAGGATCTAACTATAATTAATACCAACTATCCTATCATTTTAATGTAGCAATCATTCTTCTTTTTGAACTAGATACTTTTTAGATAAAGTAGGCATTTATTACATGATACCTAATTTTGTATGTGCTATTTAGAAAAAAAATATATGTATATAATTTTACTTTTTGTCTTAAGGTGTTATTCAAGAAACATTATACTTACTGAATATCTTTTTGTGCATTTATCATTGTAATTACCAGCCATTATATAGTTTTGCTAAATTATTCATTAAGTTTTGTAATATTTTAGGTTAGATTTTATCATATATTTATGAATCAATTTCTGACCAAGTGAAGTCATTCTTTAGTAGCTAATGGAAAACTTATAGCTAATTTAATTAAACCTATAGCCTGAAAGATTAAGCATTAAAAATCTATCTAATTCCTAAATGCCTAGTCAAGTAAATATTCCTGATCTATTACTTTCCAATATATTTAGAAGAATATTGTATTAATTATAGTAATTCCAAGACCAACATGATAAATATTTGGAAATTTCCAGCAAATTTTGAACTTTTTTGTTTTATTATTTCAAGTCATGTTTAAGTGCTGAAAGACTAAGGAGCAATTAATTTAGGATAATTAGGATTTAATTGAATTTTTATCAAAAAACAAGTCTGTTCATCAAGTTGGTTCATTCAGATTTATGATTACAAAGAATTTCTCTGTAAAGAGGTTTGGTTATTTTTTAAAACACAAAAATGAAGCTTTTTCAAAATTTAAGGGATGGAAGGCATTGGCTGAGAATGAATCAGGACATTGCTTGAAAGCTATTCGTACAAATAATGACTCCTGAATACATAAACAGTGAACTTATGAACTTTTTAAAAAGAAATGACATTAAAAACTTCAGAAGAGTGCTCCCTTCACTCTTGCTAAAGGAATTAATCCTACTGTTATTGAATAAACAAGAACATTATTGGTAGCCCAATTGGACAAAAAATATTGGGCTAAAGCAGTGAATACAGTCTTCAAGAACATGAAATGAAAAAGTAAATGAGGTTATATTATCCTTCAGATTCGATAGATCTAAAGCAGAACCTTGTGTTTACTACAGGAATATAAATAAAAAAGGTTTTTATCATTGTACTTAATTTCTTTTTTAAAACAATCTTGATCCTTTTCTCTCAACTCTATTATTTTTTAACATCCGACGTATAACAAACAACTATATTAATAAAAAATAAATCTAAAATTGTACTTAATGTTTTTGATTTTTTAATTTTTATTTATGATCTAGAAGAGAAAGTTCGAATCAAGGGAGAGCTTATGAATACATTTAAAATGAAAGATCTTGGAGAAGCTCAGCAAGTATTGGGAATGGAATTAAAAGAAAAACAATGAATTACTCCTTGATCAGACTAAGTACATTAACAAAATTCTGGAAAGGTTGTAATAAATATAAGAGTTGGAATTCTTAAACAAACATTTATTTAAATAAAAACAAAAATAAGATATTAAAAATAAATACAAGATAAAAATATATTGGTTTTCAATTTTATTGAAGGTGATATCGCAAGTTATTGTCAAGAACAATCCATAGTTTATTTGCAAATACAAACTAAATTAAATAAACTCTGCTTTAACAACCTATACAATTATTCACAATAGATTCTCTTTAGCACTGTATTTTATATCAGGGATTAAAACTAACATTTCACTTGTTCTCGGCAACATTATTTCCATTTTTACCTATATAAAACTCTCATAGTCTCCCATGCAGGTCTCTCCAATGCTTGGACTTTACCTTCCGTCCACAAAACCTGAATCTCCTTTTTGTTTCCATTCAGATCCTTTGTCTCTTTATCTCCTTACTTTCACTTCCACAGCCTTCTTGGATTACCATTCAGCTCAGAGACTATCAGAAAAGCATATCCTGAACAAAAGGACCGAACATATCGACATCAGGCACCATTTTGTGAGAGAAGCAGTTGAAGAATCTTGCTTGAGTACTTGCCAACGGAAGACATGGTCGCCAATATTATGAAAAAAACACTTCTAGGCTCCAAGTACAAGTTTCTAGAACTACTTGGTTTAAGAAAGGCAAATATTGGTTGTGTAACAATCAGCAAGCACGAAGTGCCACTGTAACCCGCCAGGGGCCAGCCCTACAAGCGTCACAGAAGCTAAGCAATTGTATATAATGTTATTATTGTAAAAATATGATATCTTGTTCAAATGTATATATGTTAATATGTTAAGTGTAATAATCTTACTTATAAAATAAACAAAGTTTGAGCAAAATGAGTTTACGGAACTATCTCAAGTAGAGTTAAAAGAGTGAATCCTCAGTGATACCGATCACATGAGGCCTTCAATTGCCACTGGGATTGATCCATGAAATCAAGCCTTTTCTCCAGCTCTAGTCATAGCACTGGTGACTTACACTCTACTTGAGATAGAGAAGTTCATTACCAATCTATTCTCACAAGAGTTGATTTTTAGTTTGCTCACCTTAGACAATGGCCTATCTTCTCTCCCTTTCTCCAACAATCTTAGTCCGTCCGCTTCATCTCGGCAACTAAGATTGTAACCTAATCCTTAATTGTTACAATGGTCTGCCCGCTTCATCTTGGCAACCAGTGTAATTTCCCGTCTCTCCACAGCTCTAGTCCGTCTGCTTCATCTCGGCAACTAGATCTGCACCTAGCCTTATCAGCTTACTGGTCTGTCCGCTTCATCTCGGCAACTAGTAAGCTGGCTCCTATCTTGACAGTTCTAGTCCGTCTGCTTCATCTCAGCAACTAGAACTGTTACTCTACCTCAGACTCTCTCACCTAGACCTCCTCTACCTCTGTCAGTGTCCAGGGCTCATCCCCTGGCACAGCTTTCCTTTCTAACCTATTATTGAATACGCCTTGTCATGGGTCTTCTATAAAGTATATATCAGGCTGGAGAACCGCCTAAGACCAGACAACCCCGACTGTTGTATTAAGAAAGAGTGATAAAATATCGATGACTATCAATATGTAATGCAACCATATGTGTTTGTTACCTTTTGTTCTTTGTTACTGATTTTTATTAATGAATACTGTGAGCCTCAATTTGTGTAGCATTCATATATTCACTATTGATTTCTATGTTGTACTATCGAGTTCTATAAAACTTTATATGTACTTTTTGTTATAAAAGTAATAATAAAAGGGTTTACATTAAGGTTTTGTTTTCTAAAGAAAAGCTGATGATTCATGACTACCTTATCAATTAATCATTAAATGAATTATTGCTCATCAACAATTTGAAATCTAGTTCTAAAATAGAAAATTCTTTTTATAATTAAGATTTATATACATATATTTTTTCAGCTAACCACAGGGCACCAACTGTTAATATAGAACCTTCAACAGTTGATGCTCGTGTCGGAGATATTATCGAAATTGTTTGTTATGCTGGAGGAACACCAATGCCGGAGTTGGAGTGGAGAAGGGCATACAATGAGACTTTTAATCCTCAGGTAATAAAAAATATTGATTTTTTGTGTTGATTTATACTCTGATTCGATGTGGAAAAACTTGTGTTCGAACAAACTTGAGCATAAGTAACTAAATAAAGTAAATTTGAGCCTTATTTCTATCTATATTCAAGCAAATATGGTTACTTAAGTTTTTCATTGTAAGAAAATATTAATGAATAAAATTAAAAACTCCATTTTATTTTTATTTTTTCCTTCGCCTAAGAAGCCCCTGACCTCTCATCCTCAGCTTCAACCCCCACATCATCAAAATCCTCCCCATCATCTACCCTTGGGGGTAAAATTATCACCACAACATCCACTCCCAGTTCCATCTTGTCTAGCTGTTCCAATAAACTCCCCAACTACCATTGAAAACCAATACAGCTTCTCCTACCCCAGCTCTGCATAGATCAGGAGCTCAGCCCCCACCCTGCATTCTTAGTCACACAAACTACCCATAACAAGCTCCTTATCCATATTCTTATTACTAAGATCCAATGAATATGTCTTCTATCCTTTCATCCTTCCTGAAAGATCTTCAAGAGGCTATGAAACCTTATTAACCTTCTCACAAGAATCCTATCTGAAATCCCGCTTAATTTCCTGTGATGAGCATAAAGCCCCTAGCTGTCGTGTGGTGGAATGCCAATGGCCTACAAAATCACAGTGACAAACTTGACTTATTCCTACATGACATTGCCCTACTGACTGAAATTCATTTTACACAAAGGATACACTTTTAGATAAGTGACTATATCACTTATATATCAGACCACCCAGACAACACTTCCCATGCTGATTCTTGCATACTTATCCACAAATCTTTATCCCATTCCCTTATTCCTTCCAATCCATCTGATGCTATCCAGTTAACGTCGGTAATCATTTTAACTTCCCCTTTCCACATAACATTTTCAACTGTGTACTGTCCTCCTGGCAATAACCTTTCTCATTACCTCCTTGTTCCTTATTCTGAACCTTCAGATTGTACTTCATTGCTGGAGGAGACTATAATGCTAAACACCAATGATAGGAATGCCAAACATCCAACTCCCGAGGTAACATCAGGTGTTTTCACCTCCAATACTTATTCTATTCTCTCGCTCACAAATCATACTTATTGGCCTACATCCCTCAAAAAATGCCCTGATATCCTTGACGTATTTATCACCTCCCAGATCCCCCCCTCTCATGCCATTGTTGAATCCCTGGACGACCTTTCATCAGATCATTGTCCAGTTCTGCTTTTTTTAAATTCAAGTTTCGTACCTAAGCCCTCCACTCCTTCATTGATTATAGGTAGAGTTTACAAAAATAGGAACAAGTATAAATTATAACACTTTGACTAGAACAATTTATAAAAATAAACAAACTAAAAGCAGAAATTAGAAAATTCTAAATTTACTTAACTTAACTGAAAATCTTACAACTACTGACAAATCATTATGGAGAATACTAAAAAGCTAGTGAATGTCAAATATTTTAACTGTCCACTTATCGAATCCCAAACCTGGATGATAACTAACTAAGAAAAAATGCAAACCTTCAGACAACACCTTTCTAAAATCCTTATTCCGCATCCTAACATCTTTAACCCAATTCACCTTGAAGGTATTGAAGCAGAACTAAATATTCCAATCCAAATGACCATCCCATCTAAAGCGTTTCATCCTTCAGAAATATCTAGCATCATTCAGAGATTATCTACCCATAAAGCTCCTGGATATGACCTAAGAACATCTCACATCCTTAAACTATTTCCTTGAAAAGCCATCTTATTCCTTACTGACACATATAATGCTATACTTCGTTCTACAGATTTTCCGGACCAATAGAAACATCTATAGTCAAAATGATACCCAAACTCCAAAAGCTGCCAGAATATCCATCCTCCTTCTGTGGATGATTATTCCCTGGGGTTACCCAAGAATACCATCCTATTTCTCTATTACCTACCATGGGAAAAATCCTTGAAAAACTTATTTTGAAATGCCTATATCCCATCCTTTATTCTAGTTATATAATCCCAGACCACCAGTTTGGATTCCAAACATGTCGCTACACTATCCAGCAATGTCATCATGTGATGGATGTTGTCTGATCTTCTTTGAAGCCCAGAACAACTTTGCTTTACAAACTCCGTATATTCCTACCTCCTTCATACTTTCTCATTATCCGTTCCTTTCTCACAGAAAGATTATTCAAAGTAAGCCACAATAGTTCCTATTCATCCCTCTTCTCTCAGTCCGCTGGTGTTCCTCAAGGTAGTATCCTTGGTCCGATCCTCACTATGTTAGCCAATGGCACATGTGTGCTCGCAGTTAATAATAACCCTTTAGTTGCATCCGAGACTCTCCAATCCCATATCACAATTCTCGAAGAATGGTGTCGAAATTGGAGGGTTAAAATAAATCCCAACAAATCTCATCAAATAACCTTTACCCTTTGTCATAAACCTACCTAAATCCTTTAATAATGTTGTTTTTACCTCTGTCGAACAGATCTGTTACCTCTGACTACACCTGGACAAACGACTAATTTGGAATCCTCTTACAAAACTGAAGAGGCAGGAAATTTCACGTTGATTCTGACTATTATAGCACTTACTAGACAAACAGTCAATAAACTTCTAATCCATAACAAAAGACTGATCTACATGACTATAATAAGGCCTATCTGGTCATACGGAGTTGAGCTTTGGAGCTCTACTAAGCCATCAAATTCCTCTTGTATCCAATCATTACAATCCAAAATCCTTTCTAAAGTCCTCAATGCTCCTTACTTCGTCACAAATAAAATCATCCATAAAGATGTTATGTTCCATAGGTAACCGATCTAGCCCGAACCAGATATTAATCCTTTCTTGATAAGCTCCCTAATCACTCAAACCCACTAGTTTCTAATATTGCTTCCTCTTCTATTCATGACAATCCTCTAAGGTGCTTGAAATAAAATGACCTCGAGACCTTAATCAATAAAAAGATATAATTTAATGATGGAATTTTTCTGATTAATCAATTAAATTCTAATTTTGCAGACAAACATTGTTGGTGGTACTTTGAGGATTCAATATGCTCTCAGAACTGATGCAGGTCTGTACGAATGTAGAGCTTGGAATGATTTGGGTGTTGATACCAAATCAGTCAACGTATACATAAGAGGTAAATGAAAACTATTCTAAACTCCATTATTTTTTAATATTTTAAAGTTCTTTACTATTTTGACTTCTGGAAAAGTGTCTGATTTAAGCCCTATTTTGTATGTGGACAATTAAATTCTTAAATTATACATACTGACAAAATTAACATAGAAATAGGGTTTTCAAGACTTTGTGAATCAAACCCCTTTTATCTCAATTGATTTAAAATTTATTTATTGTAAATTGAGTTTTAAAAATTTATTGGAATTTAGGCTTTGATGAATAAAACATTTCTGTTTCAGATGAACCTACTGAAGTAATCACAATTACTCCAGGAAGTATTGATGTAACTCCAGGAGACAGAGTTACTCTTAACTGTAATGTGGATTCTTCAAGTAGTAACTATGAGTAAGTTATTATTCTTTATTAGTTCAAACTTTGTTCCCATGCTCTTTAGCATTTTCACTTTATATGCAATCAATGGTAAAGCTACTAGTTATGTACTATCTAACGAGCAATTGCTGTGAATTTATTGATTGCTATTAATGTATCTTTATCTTTTGACTTTTTTATTTTTTTAACCTGGGTATATCAGTTACATTTATATTGGTTCCAAGTCACATGGGGATCGCAGGAAAAAAATTGGCTGCTCGAGTTCCAAGAAAATCACTTGCAAAAAATCTACCCAATCTACCAGATCAGTCTTTCTACCTACACCTTGGTCTATCCTTCAGACATTTAACCATCAGTTTCTGTGTTTATTAATATTTTAAGGAGCCATTCGATACTAAGTCCTACAACCTTACACAACCATCTTATTCACCAGAATGCTGTAATAAGAAGGATAGTACTTTTGTAAATTCTAACTTTTAAGTTTCTGGGCAGAAGGCGTGAGTTAAGCAATTTTGAAATTGAAAAACAATGAGCATTTCCCACATTTAACCTTGTTTTTATTTTCTTATCAATTTTGTTTTTCTTAGTTACCGTAAAACTTAAATATTTAAACATCCCTATATGTTCAAATGTATTTCCTCCATATCTATATCACCGAAATTTCTTCTGCTAACCATATATTTTGTTTTATCAGTATTTATTTTGAGACTTCGTTCCTTCCTAGATTTTATCAATTTAGGTGAATTTAATTTTGTAATTTCCTCGTCCTCATCCAATAATACAAAATAATCAGCATATCTAAGCACCGGTTCTTTACCACCTAAAGTTGAACCCTTTTCCGTATGCATCACATTTATAATATTTACATTTAGTAAATATTAAATTACAGTATAAAACTTATTTGACAGTTCATATGTATACATTAGATGATGAAGTGAAATTTATTAAGCCAACTTAGTTCTTAAGACTTCTATTCTTAAATAAAAATTTCTTTAGAAACATGATTTAATTTAGCAATTAAAGCATTTAATTTAGCAATTAAAGCATTTAATTTAGCAATTAAAGCATTTAATTTAGCTTGATTAAAGATGTTTCTTTATTTGAATTGTCACAATATTTTTCTAGGATTGAGTGGAAAAGAGAGAATAACAGACCTTTACCGTATTACACAGTCATATCAGGAAATCGACTGATACTAACAAGAACTAACCCTGAGGACTCGGGCATATACATCTGCATTGTAAGAAATCGACTCACTGGTAGGAATGTTGGGGAATCTACTGCCAGAATCACTATTAGTCAAAGGTAATACGATGCTTTCTCTTCATAAGTAGGCAACTCATCTGAGTAATATTTGGTTTTTTGTAAATTTGATTGAAATTATAATATTTACTGTAGGAAGATGGTTCAGATAATGTCCAAATAAAGTATTAAAAAACAGAAACTATTGGTGACTGTTTTGTCCCACTTTTCAGGGCTTCATTTGAGTAAAATGACAACAAGATGAAACTTTATAAAATATGGTAAGACTACAAGAAAATACTGAGAAAGTTGCATAAAAGATAATATATAAAAAAAAAATTGATATAAAAAGGAACGTACTAAACTAAAAGAAAATCAATAAAATACTTATAACAAGTAAAATAATGAGTGATAGAACTGTATTATCTTTTTATTTGTTTTATGTTTATATTCTTATTTAATTATTTTAATCCTTAGACTGTACATATAATTTTTTTAATTTTTGTTTTCCTATTTTTATATTGTGTTACACACAAATTTCTGTTAAGGCCCCTACTATGCATCCTACTCCCACTGTATATCTTTTCCGCCTGGAATCCTCATTTAACATCTTCCAAGATTCAGGTGATCATTATATATTTTAATTTATTATCTTATATTATTCCTCTACTTATCCATTAACCTATATTTACATATCCACTTGATTTCTTATTGCAACACCTCATATACCTTCCTCACTCTTTCCTTGTTTTAATTTTACTATGTTTGTTTTTACATCTAAATATTATAATTTCATTATTCATTACTCCAGTAGTATATTTGCAATTATATCACTCATTACTGTACTTTTTATGAGTTTTCTAATTCAATTCAAATTCATTTATTTAGTTTTCTAAGCTCATTTTTTATATCATTTTTTTTTATAGATATGTATCATCTTTTATATGACTTTCTCTTTATTTTTATTTTTCTTTATAGTCTCATCATATTTTACAATGTTTTTATCTTTTTCTCATTTAACCTTGATGAAGCCCTGCAAAGTGGGGACAAAATTAGGTAAATAATAAATAGTTTATCTGCTATTTTATTTTTATATTACCTTCCTCGACCGCCACCCACACCATCTTCCTAAGATTAATTACACAACTAATAATCTTGCAATCTAATGAATATTGGTTTTGGAAATTAATCTTTGGCATAAACACAATGTTATAGCACCCGGTACGACTACCCTACCATCTCACCATTAAATCAAAAAAGACCACAGGGCCAGTCCGCTGAGTTTACGTGCAATGTTGTTCAGGACTCAGCTTCGCCTTCAGTGAGGTGGTTCAAGTCACAAGGAGAGATCTCACCAAGAGCTCAGGTAATATTTACAAATAGATAAAGCACCAACCGACCTACAGTCCATTCACCAAGAGAATGCTGCTGATTAGTAAGAGTAATTATCCCACTTTCCCCTGTATCTCGCCTCAATCTTTCACAAATAATTGACGAGAATAAATAAATGACAATGAAGAATGAAGTCATTCCATTATTTAAAGGGAATTGAGGGGAAAGAGGCAGGAGTATTTGAATTGAGACTACTTAGATTGGTGACGGCCGGCATTTCAGAGACATTTTCTTAGTGATCATGTTGTAGTTATTTCTTTGATTGATTTCTTATTGTCATTTGCAAAATTTATTTTTGGGATTCAGTTTTAATTCAAGTTGTCCAGTTTAGAAATAAAATTTGTGGAAGAATGAAATATTGATTAAATCAGTATAATTTTGTTTGATTTCCATTTACATAAGATAAATAATATAGGAAATAAAAAATATAAAATTAAAATATTAATAACCCTTATTGATTACTGTTTACCACTTTTAGGAGCATTTCCAGCATTTTTTATAGTTCTGCCCTTGTATTTTTATTTAATTTTTTTAATCCTCTGTAAATTGATGATTAATTTATAATTCATGGTGTGTAGTATATAGAAGATGGAAGAATACTAAGAATACCAAATCTATCAATGAGCGACCGTGGTATCTATATCTGTAATTCAGTATTTAGAGGAAGGCCTTATAATGCGTCAGCAATGCTTGAAGTTGACCGTAAGTCCATATCTATTATTGTTATGTTACTATCATATTTTTTAATCATTTAAAATCTGTTAAATGGCTTTTGTTTTAACTAAATCAATTATGCTTTACAGGAAGAGAAGCTCCAGTTGTTGAACTTTACCCTGAAGATAGAAGACAAATCCTATCTGTCGGCAATTCCTTGCTCCTTCAATGTCGGGTTACTGGTATTCCAATTCCTAAAATCACATGGTCAAGAGCAGACAATTTGAATTTACCTTATAATGTCGTGCCATCTTCTGGTGGAGTCCTCAGGTAATATTTTCAGTTTATTTTGTGAATTTATGCTAAAATGTAATTAAGTAAATAATTTAATTTACATTCAAATTTTAAAACACCCTTTATACCATATAGAGAAACCATTTACTGATAAGATTTGTTATAGATCATGTCAAACATGCTTCGACATCATGATTAAAAAATTACCTTTTTTTTTCTTTAGGTTTAACAGAGTCAATCTCAATGATGCTGGAGAATACATATGTACAGCTGAAAATGAAGCTGGTCGTGCTACTCTATCAGCTCATATTGAGGTAATGCATATACCAATTATTCAATTGTTAATTTTTTTTGTGTTAAAATTTATTGTGAGGTATTGGAGAAGTGTAGGTTGGAATCTGATGTGGTTTGGTCAATGTTTATTTTATGGCGGTCCCATAAAGTTGTTAAGTCTCCCACACTGTTTAGGAAAGGATGCCAATGTCTAGCAAGCCATCAGGAGTTAGGAAAGGACCATTAGGTCCATTTGCTAGATAATTTAAATAATTAGTTTTATAGTTGAGGCTGTCAAGGTGGTTAGGGTAGATCTGACTCCAATAGGTAATATTAGGTATTCTTGACCAGAAGGCCTCGACAATGTGTGTTTAATATAGGTAAGGTAGGTGATTATGAGATGATAAGATAGGATGAGACTTATGGGGTGACAGCCGTAATTTCTCTTCGGAAGGTAACCTTGTCCTACCGGGTACTATTCCTGTAGTTACAAAGGAGTTATGCAAGCCTGGAGGGTAGCCAGCTGCCGGGTCAAGCAGGAAGGTAACTTTGGAGGGTAGCCAGCTGCTGGGTCAAGCAGGAAGGTAACTTCATTCAACCGGATCCTATTCCTGTAGATACGAAGGAGGCATGTAGGCTTAGGAGTAACTAGCCGCCGGGTCCTACAAAAGGAAAACAGGTAGAGGAAGGAGCTTGTGACCAACAGAGAACTAGTACAAAATAAGACTTTTCATATCAAAAATTGAGTTGGAAGAATGTACTGGATGTCTTATATACTGTCTCAAGAAGGTACTTGTTGAGTACCATAGGTGGCGTATCAATTCCAATAACGATACAAAGGTCGTTGAGAGGCACAGCATGTAAGAACTAATTTTTTTGTGATTCAGTATATTCTTTTTGGTAAACTTTATTTATTAGATCAACATATTTACATTTATAATACTGTTTACATGTTCATATACAACATTATAAAATCATTTACATTTTACTGAATAAATGAACACAATAAATGGCTAGAGAATACTTAGGTGGTGATCCCAGGTGAAATGAACTGAAGGTCTTCATCTTGGCGGAAAGTAATAACGGTTTCAGTGGCAGTAATAGTTGCTGTTTGGACCAGTAGGTAGCATGTTGCTACAAGACCTTCGTAATTATTTATTTTATTTTATTTTTAGAAATATCAAGTTTAACAGAATAATAGTAAATTAAATATAAAAGTAAGAGTCTGAAATAGAGTACTGAATAATGTGATACCTCATTTTTCCAGAAATAGTGATGCGATGTAATTTTTCTTATTATTGTTTAAACCAGGGTTTAACAAACTTTTATTATCGTCGACCTTTAAAAATTTTCTATTTTTGGTATTAACCTCACGATAAAAAAAATTAAAAAAAGAAAATCTTATATTTTTCTTAAATGATGTATTTATTTCATTGGCATTCTACCATCTATACACTATAAATGACATTTTAAACAAAAGTGGTATTTACTACTTTTCTGTCAATAAATTTATGATTGAATAGCAATAGTATTCAACTCCATAGATCAGATCAATCTCTAATTATATTATATGAACTACTTTGGTGACTTGTGGTTTAAACAGTATGGTAATAAAAATCATTCACCTAAGCCATTAACCTAAGTTTAATCCCATTATGCAATCATACTGTTGAAAGGTCAGTATAATCCTGAAGGTTGGTTACCAATTCTAGCCAGGATATGAATGTCGAAGATTTATTCTGTCGCTTTTCCTTAATTTGAAATGGATGACACAGTGGGTTTTGTTTTAAACAAAACTACTTTAGGTACTTTGTCAAGGACCTATACATTTTTGTTTTGACGGAAGGTCCTTATTTCCAAGCTGGAGGATAGCTGACCACTGTGAAAAACAAGAAATGATACAATGGTCCATTTCTTAAATTACTGCCCTATAATCAATGCGTTAGGTAAAACATAATTATTACTGGATTGTGCGGAAGCCATCTTTATACAGCTGTTCCAGGTCATCTTGGAAGAGCTGTTATTGAATCGTATCAATATTCCTCCCAATTTTTTGAATTTAAGACAAGTATTAGGCTAAAGGAGGCTTGAGAAGAAATCTTGATTTGAAATAAAAATTGTGGAAAGTATTTTGAACTGATAATTCTTATTTTTGTAGAACTATTACAAGTGTGATTATTTTCTTTTTGATATTGTAATTTAGTTAATGAACTGGAATTTTTAATGAAGAAGTCAAATAATTGATTTAAAAGTCAACTCCTTCCAATTATTTCTGCACTTTTAAGAAATCAAATTTATCATTATTACTTTGTTAATGGCAAAGTCATTATTAGAGACTGGCTCATTATGAGACTCATTATGAGAGACACTAATGTTATCTATATTTTCAGGTACAATCACCTCCTGAAGTACGAGTGTTCCCGAAAGATAACATTGAACTTCAAGTAGGCCAAAACCTCGATCTTACGTGTACAGCAGAGGGCATACCAACACCAACTGTCTTCTGGACCAAGGACCCGAATGAGGATATTGTTTCTGCGTAAGCTTTTCATTATGTTTTTCTATTGTTCAACCTATATTATAATTTTGCTCTGATAATATATGCTAATCATGTGACAGTGTTATAACTGTCAATGTATTCCAAATTATGGATGGTGGACTTTCATTGGAGAATATTGGTATTTTTTATTCTGGATTCAGCAAAGGTTACTTAAAAAAGCAATCATATTTAAGAGTTGCTTTTATTGAATTTTTGGATGTTTTTGCCAAATAATAAAACAGATAATGCATCAGAGCTACAATAACATTCAAAAAGCATAAGCAGTAGAGCTTAGATCTTAACAGCCCCTCAGTTTTGTTTGAAAAATGATTTGTTTCATTAATAGTTTAAAGTTGAGACAAGTAAAGGGCACTTCTCTAACACTAACTCAATTTATAATAAAATTTTTAACCCTCTGACTCCATTTGTAGGGGTAACACAAGAAAAATTTGTGGGGATGGAACAAAAAAGTTGAGACAACTAAAAGGCACTTTTTAATACAAACTCAATTTATATAAAAATTTCAGTTCCTTGCTTAATTTTTAGAGACCGTAAAGTAAAATTCATTAATATCTTAAATTGAATTAATTGTCTTACTTGCTTCAAATATGTTATTTTTATAAAGTTATATAAACTTTCTATGTTGTCACCAGTCACATTTTTAATAAATAATACCTCACACTTTATTACCTAAAGTATTAAAATTTAAAAATTCTTATTATAATATATTAAGTATCATTTATATTTTCTAGCCGCTCTGGGTTCGCTGCCCCAAATTTGGGACGTGCCGAGTATCAGGTTCTTTCAGTGAGCACAGAAGATGAAGGAGTCTACTACTGTGTTGCTCAAAATATGAGAAAAGAAGTGAAATCTGTGCAGGTGAGATTTGATCCTTTTTAAATTGGATTTAATTAAAATTAGACGAAAGTAGTAAGTAACTGAAACTTACCTTGGCTTTGAGATTTTTGAATTATGCTTCTTCACTGGACAAAATGATACTTTACTGATGTGCTAATAGAATAATAATATCTATTGGTTGACATTATTCCTTGGTCCCACCTCCTTGTCGTTGTTGGGAATATTATTTGGTTGTGACTCAAGATAGACAAAGCTCGAAACCGAAAAGTGTAGTTTCATTCAAAATATTGCTACAGTCAATGAATGAACTTCTTTCTTAAAACCAGATTTTTTACTTTGTTTTAAAACCTTGCCTAATTTTTTTTTTTTCATCTTCCAGCTTACAGAATGCTTTTTTATAGTGATTCTCTTGGAAGGAATCACTATTTCTTATATTCCTTGGAGTTGAGATATTCTGTGGAATATTGTGGCTGGTTAGGTAATACAAAAGTAAATAATTAAAATATATATAAAAATGTACGTTATTCCATACATAATTATAAAATAATTATGTTTATTATTCTCTGATTAAAAGAATTCAAAGGAAAGCAAATGCTGTTGATTTTGATATGTTTCTAGACTTATATACTTTTAAAAATAAAATAAAAATTATAATTTTGAGTTACTATGCAATTAATTTTTCTGTAGTAGAAATATTTTAAACTATTTTTTTAATCTCTCTTAGGTTATTAAGTGTTTTAAATGTTTATATTTACTTTTCGTAAATGTTCCTTGATTTATTGAGTTTTTATATATTAAATATTGTCTAAAATTATAATGGTTTAATTTAGGAGTCAGAAAGTAACAATGAAAAGAGAAATAGGTGGGACTAAGTAAGATGTATTGGAACTTATTAATTATATTATAGATTATAATAACAGGCTCATCACAGTTTTAATAGTTATGAAAAATATACTGAAAACTATTTTTTCTTAGGTAAGAGTGTACGATAATAGAGATGGTCCCCAACCTCAACCGCTTCCTCCTTACCCAGGTGATGATGATGGTGATGGTGAGTCGTCAATTTGGGTGGCCCAGGGTGGTGATACTCAGATCTCCTGCACTATAGGTAACTTTTTTGTAATTACTAGTACATTTTCAGATTGTTAACTTAAAATGTTTTGTTGTTAGATCATAATGTTCTTATAAATCCTTAGGAGTAATATGAATAAACCTTGAATTCCAAATAACCTAGAACTGCTGTTTATTTTGGTACTTGTGAAGAATTGTCAGCTCTCCTGTTGGCTGTCATAAAAACTATTGATTGATGCGGTTTATGTTCTTCTGATTTATGGGAATTTGCATCCGAGCATTAAAAAATATCATTTTAATTAAAAGGAAATACAAACATACAATTATTAAAAAATAAAAAAATAATAATTTACAACAAACTGATCCTTAGTTATGCATGGTTAACTCCAACATCAACTGAAAGGGATCCATTGGGAATTTTACTGTCTCTTGAACAAGCCTAGTCAGCGAGTGTCGACAGCTGTAATGTAATTAATGCATTAATAATTTTATATATATATATATTTTAAAATGTGGGTTTTCAAAACTTTTAAACCAAGTTTTTCATATCTATAGACATATTATCATATCTATAAATAGAGATGATGCCTCAAAGGTTGAAATAAATAAAAACACAGTGGATACATAGATAAATATTATATTTCTCTTTACTTTACACTGGGTTGCTTGCCAATTAAGACACTCTGGCACTTGGAAATATGCTTTTAACTAATTTACGGCACTATTAGTAGCGTGAAGTACGATTGAATTAATAATATTTAGCAACCTTTTGTAATATTACAATATATGAGTTGTCCTTATAACATGGTAACTGACAAAATGAAAACTTTTACAATGTTAAAAGGTTTGTTAATTACAATGTTTTACCCTCAACCAGGAGTTACTTACTAAATACCAAAGTTATTCATCAATAAAAAATATTTCCTAAAGAGCCTTTCAGCAATATATGAACTCAGCCATTAAAAAGTTGGTGATGCCAAAAGTTCAATTTATCAAAAATTTCAGTTAATGTTTTAAGATTGAGAATCTCATAAAAAAATATACATTGTTTTTTTATTCATAATTCTTCGCCATATGTAATAGCAAAGCTTTGCAGAGCCTGCTAATCAAAAAATAAAATAATAAAACAATAAATTTGTATAAAGTTTTAAAAAGAAAATTAACCACTAGCCAACCCTAGGAAGTTGAAACTTAAGAGACAGAAGTTTTCACAATGGCCACAGGGATTGCTCTGCATCTGCACAATTCTTCACTAGCGCCTTTTTGTTACAACTATAAATCTTTTTGCAAGACTTATTTATTTTGAATAGTTTACTATCCAATAATAAAATAGCTTATTTAAAGTTTTTTATCAACATTTTCTTGATTATTTTTTTTTATTTCTTAAGATGCCTACAACACAAACCTTCAAAGAAAGTGGACCCGTGCAGACAGGAATGATTTTCCCACTGGTGTCAATCAAAGAGATGGTACTCTGTTCATCAGGGCAGCTTCCCAAGAAGTTGAAGGAGAGTATGTATGCCTTGTCTTAGATGAACTAGGACGAGAAGAGAGACGAATGGGAAGATACATTTATGTTAAAAGTAATATTTTATTTCTTCTATTAGCTAATTTAAATGGTTGCAATTGAATTCTTAATGTGATAGACTCCTTCTAAAAAACTTCTAACTACGAAATTCAACAAAATAATTTTTTTGACCCAGTCCAATTGGCGTTAGCAATTAATCAATCTATAATTCTTAACAAAGGTTCTCATGCCTCAGCATTGAAAATGTATTTAGTCAAAGTTAAATTTTCATTTGCGGTATTTTTTTATTCCCAGCATCAAATTTATTAAAATTACCTTGAAGCATAAAAACCTACATCTCCTATCTAGGTTTCCTCCTATCATCCT
Source organism: Halyomorpha halys (assembly GCF_000696795.3). Lineage (NCBI taxonomy): Eukaryota > Metazoa > Arthropoda > Insecta > Hemiptera > Pentatomidae > Halyomorpha > Halyomorpha halys. Next base: position 25,005 of record NW_027109229.1, on the reverse strand, counting down.
CTCTCATACAATATAGAATTAATACTTGTATTTTTTGTTGATCGATCGCTGGGATTTCAGAAAAGAATTACTAGATAAAAAGTAAATTAATTGAGTTCTGAATAAGTTTTGTTATGAGCTTTTTCTCCTATTGGTATCAAAATATTTTGATTATATAAATTTATGCTGTGAATTGATGACTTTTCTGCCATTAATAAAGCCTAGTGAATTTCAAACAATTAACCAATTATTGTAGTATACCTGCTTCCACAAGGATGGAGTTTTACTAATTATTATCTTCCAGATTAATAGGTGCTTATGGTTGCTGCTCTATATGGAATAGTTACCATGAAGTTATAAAGTATAAAGCCTTCCTCAATAAATTATTTATCTAATGCAAAAAAAATATGAATCAGACTGGTAGTTCCTGAAATAAGTGCGCACAAACAAACATTTCAGCTTTATTTAGCTGTGTATATTGGTAGATTTTATTATTGCAAAACCATTGATTTTTTAAATTGTTTTTTTTCTGTCATAAATAAAAATAAAAGATGGGCTGTTCCTTTATAAATATAGTAGCATGATAAAAATGGATGGAATTGCCAAAATTGTTCAGTAACTGTTACCCTGATAACTGATAACTTAAATTGTACTTTTTTATATTTGAACCCTTAGAAAAATATTATTACTGTTCAATGATTAGTGATGGGAGGATACATTTATTTTTAAATGAAATTTTTTATTTCTTGTGATAGTGTAATAAGGAATTTTAATTCTTAGGCCTTCCTGAGATAACACTGGAACCACAGAGACAGGTTGTAAGGCCAGGCGATGATGCGACAATTGTCTGCTCCGCTCGTGGAGAACAACCAATTGATATCACCTGGAAGGCTGACCATACGCTGTCACCCCATGTCTATATCAGCGGAGGACTCCTCAGCGTAAGTTGTCATCTTTAAACTATCTAATCTGGGCAACTAGACATAATAATAGGTTAATATTTTATTTTTTAAATTAGTAATTTGATTCAAGCCTATTCAGTCATATTCTGCTCAGAAAAAGACACTCAAGGAAATATTTCAAATATTTAATTTAAATCTGTTAGGGTAGGCTTACAAAATTATTTTTCTTGTCCACTCAAACCATCAGTTTGAATGAGGAAAAATGGTGGGCAGAAAACTGTTGGTAAGGCTCAAAAACTGATGCTCCTCTACAAAATGGTTTTCATCCATTTGAACCGTCCATACCTGCTTTGCTTACCCTATTTTACAATATTTATTTCTACTAGGCATGAAGTGTGGAACAGGTGATTGGGGTTTCATAATTTATATAGAATAATCGGAAAATATTAATTCAAAATATAATTATAGATCATTTTTCCACCCTTACCAATGTTCATAAAGCACCCTTAAGGCTTTACTAGCAGACCTAAAATAAAAATGCATTTTCAAGTAAATAATAATCTTTAATTCTACATGGTTGATTTTATTTGAATGAAACACTGACCTAAATGAATAATACATCATTTTGAATCATCTTCTAATAGTTTGATGGTGATAATAATAGGTTAATAGAATAATAGGTTAATAGAATAATAGGTTAATAGAATAATAGGTTAATA